>NW_027261108.1:0-255000 GCF_045791955.1 Oncorhynchus clarkii lewisi
TACAGTGCCTTGCGAAAGTATTCGGCCCCCTTGAACTTTGCGACCTTTTGCCACATTTCAGGCTTCAAACATAAAGATATAAAACTGTATTTTTTTGTGAAGAATCAACAACAAGTGGGACACAATCATGAAGTGGAACCACATTTATTGGATATTTCAAACTTTTTTAACAAATCAACAACTGAAAAATTGGGCGTGCAAAATTATTCAGCCCCCTTAAGTTAATACTTTGTAGCGACACCTTTTGCTGCGATTACAGCTGTAAGTCGCTTGGGGTATGTCTCTATCAGTTTTGCACATCGAGAGACTGACATTTTTTCCCATTCCTCCTTGCAAAACCGCTCGAGCTCAGTGAGGTTGGATGGAGAGCATTTGTGAACAGCAGTTTTCAGTTCTTTCCACAGATTCTCGATTGGATTCAGGTCTGGACTTTGACTTGGCCATTCTAACACCTGGATATGTTTATTTTTGAACCATTCCATTGTAGATTTTGCTTTATGTTTTGGATCATTGTCTTGTTGGAAGACAAATCTCCATCCCAGTCTCAGGTCTTTTGCAGACTCCATCAGGTTTTCTTCCAGAATGGTCCTGTATTTGGCTCCATCCATCTTCCCATCAATTTTAACCATCTTCCCTGTCCCTGCTGAAGAAAAGCAGGCCCAAACCATGATGCTGCCACCACCATGTTTGACAGTGGGGATGGTGTGTTAAGGCTGATGAGCTGTGTTGCTTTTACTCCAAACACAACGTTTTGCATTGTTGCCAAAAAGTTCCATTTTGGTTTCATCTGACCAGAGCACCTTCTTCCACATGTTTGGTGTGTCTCCCAGGTGGCTTGTGGCAAACTTTAAACGACACTTTTTATGGATATCTTTAAGAAATGGCTTTCTTCTTGCCACTCTTCCTTAAAGGCCAGATTTGTGCAATATACAACTGATTGTTGTCCTATGGACAGAGTCTCCCACCTCAGCTGTAGATCTCTGCAGTTCATCCAGAGTGATCATGGGCCTCTTGGCTGCATCTCTGATCAGTCTTCTCCTTGTATGAGCTGAAAGTTTAGAGGGACGGCAGGTCTTGGTAGATTTGCAGTGGTCTGATACTCCTTCCATTTCAATATTATCGCTTGCACAGTGCTCCTTGGGATGTTTAAAGCTTGGGAAATCTTTTTGTATCCAAATCCGGCTTTAAACTTCTTCACAACAGAATCTCGGACCTGCCTGGTGTGTTCCTTGTTCTTCATGATGCTCTCTGCACTTTTAACGGACCTCTGAGACTATCACAGTGCAGGTGCATTTATACGGAGACTTGATTACACACAGGTGGATTGTATTTATCATCTTAGTCATTTAGGTCAACATTGGATCATTCAGAGATCCTCACTGAACTTCTGGAGAGAGTTTGCTGCACTGAAAGTAAAGGGGCTGAATAATTTTGCACGCCCAATTTTTCAGTTTTTGATTTGTTAAAAAAGTTTGAAATATCCAATAAATGTCGTTACACTTCATGATTGTGTCCCACTTGTTGATTCTTCACAAAAAAATACAGTTTTATATCTTTATGTTTGAAGCCTGAAATGTGGCAAAAGGTCGCAAAGTTCAAGGGGGCCGAATACTTTCGCAAGGCACTGAATGTGTATTTATATGTATTTATCTGCGTATGTATGTATGCATACAGATCTACTGTCTCTATTATAATATGACAGACCAGCTAGACCTACTGTCTCTATTCAATTATGACAGACCAGCTAGGTCTACTGTCTCTATTGTATTTTGACAGACCAGCTAGATCTACTGTCTCTATTGTATTATGACGGGACCAGCTAGATCTACTGTCTCTATTATAATATGACAGACCTGCTAGATCTACTGTCTCGTATATTATGACAGACCAGCTAGATCTACTGTTTCTATTATATTATGACAGACCAGCTAGATCTACTGTCTCGTATATTATGACAGACCAGCTAGATCTTCTGTTTCTATTATATTATGACAAACCAGCTAGATCTACTGTGTCTATTATAATATGACCGACCAGCTACATCTACTGTCTCTGTCTCTATTATATTATGACAGACGAGCTAGATCTACTGTCTCTATTATATTGTGACAGACCAGCTACATCTACTGTCTCTATTATAATATGACAGACCAGCTAGATCTACAGTCTCTATTGTATTATGACAGACCAGCTAGATCTACTGTCTCTATTATATTATGACAGACCAGCTAGATCTACTGTCTCTATTGTATTATGACAGACCAGCTAGATCTACTGTCTTTAATATATTATGACAGACCAGCTAGACCTAATGTCTCTATTATATTATGACAGACCAGCCATATCTACTGTCTCTATTATGTTAGACCAGCTAGATCTACTGTCTCTATTATATTATGACAGTCCAGCAAGATCTACTGTCTCTGTCTGTATTATATTATTACAGAGCATCTAGATATACTGTCTCTATTATATTTTGACAGACCAGCTAGATCTACTCTCTCTATTCAATTATGACAGAGCAGCTAGATCTACTGTCTCTAATACATTATGACAGAGCAGCTAGATCTACTGTTTCTATGTCTCTATTATATTATGGCAGACCAGCTAGATCTACTGTCTCTATTATACTATTACAGACCAGCTATATCTACTATCGCTATGTCTCTATTATATTATGATACACCAGCTAGATCTACTGTCTCTATTCAATTATGACAGAGCAGCTAGATCTACTGCCTCTATTATAATATGACAGACCAGTAAGATCTACTGTTTCTATTATATTATGACAGACCAGCTAGATCTACTGTCTCTATTATATTATGACAGACCAGCTAGATCTACTGTCTTTATTATATTATGACAGACCAGCTAGGTCTACTGTTTCTATGTCTCTAATATATTATGACAGTCCAGCTAGATCTACTGTCCCTGATATATTATGACAGACCAGCTAGATCTACTGTCTCTATTATAATATTACAGACCAGCTATATCTACTATCGTTATGTCTCTTTTATATTATGATACACCAGCTTTGTCTACTGTCTCTATTATTTTGTGACAGACCAGCTAGATCTACCTTCTCTATTGTATTATGACAGACCAGCTAGATCTACTGTCTCTATTGTATTATGACGGGACCAGCTAGATCTACTGTCTCTATTATAATATGACAGACCTGCTAGATCTACTGTCTCGTATATTATGACAGACCAGCTAGATCTACTGTTTCTATTATATTATGACAGACCAGCTAGATCTACTGTCTCGTATATTATGACAGACCAGCTAGATCTTCTGTTTCTATTATATTATGACAAACCAGCTAGATCTACTGTGTCTATTATAATATGACCGACCAGCTACATCTACTGTCTCTGTCTCTATTATATTATGACAGACCAGCTAGATCTTCTGTCTCTATTATATTGTGACAGACCAGCTAGATCTACTGTCTCTATTGTATTATGACAGACCAGCTAGATCTACTGTCTCTATTATATTATGACAGACCAGCTAGATCTACTGTCTCTATTGTATTATGACAGACCAGCTAGATCTACTGTTTCTATGTCTCTATTATATTATGGCAGACCAGCTAGATCTACTCTCTCTATTCAATTATGACAGAGCAGCTAGATCTACTGTCTCTAATATATTATGACAGAGCAGCTAGATCTACTGTTTCTATGTCTCTATTATATTATGGCAGACCAGCTAGATCTACTGTCTCTATTATACTATTACAGACCAGCTATATCTACTATCGCTATGTCTCTATTATATTATGATACACCAGCCAGATCTACTGTCTCTATTCAATTATGACAGAGCAGCTAGATCTACTGTTTCTATTATATTATGACAGACCAGCTAGATCTACTGTCTCTAATATAATATGACAGACCAGCTAGACTTACTGACTCTATGTCTCTGTTATATTATGACAGACCAGCTAGATCTACTGTCTTTATTATATTATGACAGACCAGCTAGATCTACTGTCTCTATGTCTCTATTATATTATGACAGACGAGCTAGATCTACTGTCTCTATTATAATATGACAGACCAGGTAGATCTACTGTCTCTATTATATTATTGAAGACCAGCTTAATCTACTTTCTCTATTATATTATGACAGACCAGCTAGATCTACTGTCTCTATTATATTATGACAGAACAGCAATCTACTGTTTCTATTATATTATGACAGACCAGCTAGATCTACTGTGTCTATTATAATATGACCGACCAGCTACATCTACTGTCTCTGTCTCTATTATATTATGACAGACGAGCTAGATCTACTGTCTCTATTATAATATTACAGACCAGCTATATCTACTATCGTTATGTCTCTTTTATATTATGATACACCAGCTTTGTCTACTGTCTCTATTATATTATGACAGACCAGCTAGATCTACTGTCTCTATTATTTTGTGACAGACCAGCTAGATCTACCTTCTCTATTGTATTATGACAGACCAGCTAGATCTACTGTCTCTATTGTATTATGACAGACCAGCTAGATCTACTGTCTCTATTATATTATGACAGTCCAGCTAGATCTACTGTCTTTAATATATTATGACAGACCAGCTAGACCTACTGTCTCTATTATATTATGACAGACCAGCTATATCTACTGTCTCTATTATGTTAGACCAGCTAGATCTACTGTCTCTATTATATTATGACAGTCCAGCAAGATCTACTGTCTCTGTCTGTATTATATTATTACAGAGCATCTAGATATACTGTCTCTATTATATTTTGACAGACCAGCTAGATCTACTCTCTCTATTCAATTATGACAGAGCAGCTAGATCTACTGTCTCTAATATATTATGAAAGAGCAGCTAGATCTACTGTTTCTATGTCTCTATTATATTATGGCAGAACAGCTAGATCTACTGTCTCTATTATACTATTACAGACCAGCTATATCTACTATCGCTATGTCTCTATTATATTATGATCCCCCAGCCAGATCTACTGTCTCTATTCAATTATGACAGAGCAGCTAGATCTACTCCCTCTATTATAATATGACAGACCAGTAAGATCTACTGTTTCTATTATATTATGACAGACCAGCTAGATCTACTGTCTTTATTATATTATGACAGACCAGCTAGATCTACTGTCTCTATGTCTCTATTATATTATGACAGACGAGCTAGATCTACTGTCTCTATTATAATATGACAGACCAGCTAGACCTACTGTCTCTATTATATTATTGAAGACCAGCTTAATCTACTTTCTCTATTATATTATGACAGACCAGCTAGATCTACTGTCTCTATTATATTATGACAGACCAGCTAGATCTACTGTTTCTATTATATTATGACAGACCAGCTAGATCTACTGTCTCTATTATAATATTACAGACCAGCTATATCTACTATCGTTATGTCTCTTTTATATTATGATACACCAGCTTTGTCTACTGTCTCTATTATATTATGACAGACCAGCTAGATCTACTGTCTCTATTATTTTGTGACAGACCAGCTAGATCTACCTTCTCTATTGTATTATGACAGACCAGCTAGATCTACTGTCTCTATTGTATTATGACAGACCAGCTAGATCTACTGTCTCTATTATATTATGACAGTCCAGCTAGATCTACTGTCTCTAATATATTATGACAGACCAGCTACATCTGCTGTCTCTATGTCTCTATTATATTATGACAGACCAGCTAGATCTACTGTTTCTATCATATTATGACAGACCAGCTAGATCTACTATCTCTAATATAATATGACAGACCAGCTAGACTTACTGTCTCTATGTCTCTATTATATTATGACAGACCAGCTAGATCTACTGTCTTTTGTATATTATGACAGACCAGCTAGATCTACTGTTTCTATGTCTCTAATATATTATGACAGTCCTGCGAGATCTACTGTCTTTATTATATTATGACAGAGCAGCTAAATGTATTGTCTTTAATATATTATGACAGACCAGCTAGATCTACTGTCTCTATTATATTATTGAAGACCAGCTAGTTCTACTGTCTCTATTATATTATGACAGACCAGCTAGATCTACTGTTTCTATTATATTATGACAGACCAGCTAGATCTACTGTGTCTATTATAATATGACCGACCAGCTACATCTACTGTCTCTGTCTCTATTATATTATGACAGACCAGCTAGATCTACTTTCTCTATTATATTATGACAGACCAGCTAGATCTACTGTCTCTATTATATTATGACAGACCAGCTAGTTCTACTGTCTCTATTATATTATGACAGACCAGCTAGATCTACTGTTTCTATTATATTATGACAGACCAGCTAGATCTACTGTGTCTATTATAATATGACCGACCAGCTACATCTACTGTCTCTGTCTCTATTATATTATGACAGACCAGCTAGATCTACTGTCTCTATTATATTGTGACAGACCAGCTAGATCTACTGTCTCTATTATATTGTGACAGACCAGCTAGATCTACTGTCTCTATTGTATTATGACAGACCAGCTAGATCACATATGTCAGAGTCAAGGCCCGCGGGCCACATCCGGCCCGCAAGAAGGTTTTTTACGGCCCCTGGGATGATCTTGATTTATTATTAGAACCGGCCCGCAGCAAGCCGGCAGCCCGCAGATCTTTTACACGCACCAATACTACATTTCCCACAATGCAAAGGTGACGCACCGAGCAGTAGGCTGCTTCATTTCAATATTTATTGGCACAGCAGTCGTCAGCATCACAGTAAAATTAACTTTCAGATACCCATCAAAAATGGCAAAACGGAAGGTGGATACTGAGAACCGGGGGTTTCAAACAAGGTGGGAGTCGGAGTATATGTTCACGAAGGTAGCTGGAAAACCTGTGTGTCTTCTGTGTGGAGAAAGTGTGGCGGTACTGAAAGAGTATAATCTGAGACGACATTATGAAACGAAACACGCGGACACACACGCGGACGCAACTGTCAAGGCCAGTTTTATTTTGGCAGAAGAGATCGCTAAATCAGCCCGGCCATTTACGGAGGGGGATTTCATCAAAAACTGCATGATTAAAGTTTGTGACGAAGTTTGCCCAGAAAAAAGGCAACTCTTTTTAAATGTGAGTCTGAGCAGAAACACCATTGCCGAGAGAGTAGACCAGTTGTCCATCAATCTAAAAGAGCAGCTTGTGAAAAAGGGAAAAGATTTTATTGCATATTCCTTGGCTGTGGATGAGAGCACCGACATTTCTGACATTGCCCAGTTGTCAATTTTCATCCGCGGAGTGGACTCCAACCTAAGCGTGACAGAGGAGTTTTTGGCTTTACGTCCTATGCATGGCACAACTACGGGGCATGATTTGTATGAAGAGGTGTCAAGATGTGTAAATGAGATGGAGCTGCCTTGGGAAAAACTCGTGGGTTTGACAACCGACGGAGCACCTGCGATGTGTGGACACAGGAGCGGACTGGTGGCGAAGATACGGGAAAAGATGCAAGAGGAAAACGCGACAGGTGAGCTGACAGCTTATCATTGTATCATACACCAGGAAGCGTTGTGCGGTAAAGCCTTGAAAATGGAGCATGTAATGAGCATCATCACGCGCACAGTTAACTTTATCAGAGCCAAAGGTTTGAATCACCGCCAGTTCAAGGCATTTCTGACGGAGTTAGAAACGGAGCATGGTGATTTGCCTTATCACACAGAGGTGCGATGGCTAAGCCAGGGAAAGGTGCTTCAAAGATGTTTCGAGCTTCGTGAGGAGATTTGTCTGTTCTTGGACAGCAAAGGGAAAGACACAACACAACTCCGAGACGAAATGTTTCTGTGTGAAATGGCTTTTCTGTGTGACATTACGAGTCATCTGAATGCAATAAACTTGAAGCTGCAGGGTCGGGATCGTGTCATCTCTGATATGTACAGTACAGTGAAGGCATTTAAAACCAAACTGACTCTGTGGGAGACGCAGATGCGGAAAGAAAATTTGAGCCACTTTCCCAGCTGCCAGACCATGAAAGAGAAGCTCTCTACCAGTGCGTTCCCGAGCACACAGTTGGCTGATAAAATAGGTATGCTTGCCGCTGACTTTCGACGCCGATTTGCTGACTTTGAAGCACAAAAAAGCAGGTTGGAACTGCTCGGTAACCCATTTGCTGTTGACGTGGAAAGCTCACCACCAAACCTCCAAATGGAGTTGATTGACCTCCAATGCAATGATGCACTGAGGGCAAAATATGCGGCAGTGGGTGCTGCGGAGTTCGCCCGTTTCCTCCCCGGCACAATGCCCCAGCTGCGCATCCAGGCTGCTCAAACGTTGTCTATGTTTGGCAGCACATACCTGTGTGAACAACTGTTTTCTTTGATGAACCTGAACAAAACATCACACAGAAGTCGACTTACTGCTGAACACCTCCACTCAATTCTGAGGATTTCTTCAGCTCAGAGCCTTACCCCGAACATTGATGAACTTGTGGAAAAGATGGGACACCACCAAGTATCACCCTCAACCTCAAACAAGTGAACATTACTGTGCAATCACATATTTAGAGTTTTTACTCAGTTCAAGTTTAAAAGTTAAAATTTAATATTTGTTTTCACTGCATGTTACTTCTCCTTAAACAAAGTGTTGTTTTTGATTAATAGATTTTTGCACTTTATTTTTTTGTATTTCAATCCAATTATATTTTAAAAATATTTCAGTTGAGTGGATGATAGAAAATTGCTATTATTGTTTTTTCTTTGAAGTAAATTTAGCCCACTTTTGCTAAAATAGAAAATATAGTCTACTGATGGTGCCTTGAATACCGGTTTCTTTCATTTAATGTTCATGTTATGGGGATATTTATATAAAGGAAATTTGTCTTTTGTGTCTGTTGAAAATTAAAGATTACTGACAGAGCCATAAGAAAATATTGCTTTATTTATCTGATCATATTGTAATATATTTGTTAGGTTTTCAGTAGGTTCAATTAGGTTCACTAGACTATATGCGTCATTTAAAAATTTTTCAATGAACATTCGAACAGTCCGGCCCTCGTCTTGTAGCTGATTTTTTTATTTGGCCCTCCGTCCATTTGACTTTGACACCCCTGAGCTAGATCTACTGTCTCTATTGTATTATGACAGACCAGCTAGATCTACTGTCTCTAATATATTATGACAGTCCAGCTAGATCTACTCTCTAATATATTATGACAGACCAGCTAGACCTACTGTCTCTATTATATTATGACAGATCAGCTATATCTACTGTCTCTATTACGTTAGACCAGCTAGACCTACTGTCTCTATTATATTATGACAGTCCAGCAAGATCTACTGTCTCTATGTCTCTATTATATTGTTACATAGCATCTAGATATACTGTCTCTATTATATTTTGACAGACCAGCTAGATCTACTGTCTCTGTTATATTATGACAGACCAGCTAGATCTACTGTCTCTAATATATTATGACAGTCCAGCTAGATCTACTGTCTCTAATATATTATGACAGACCAGCTAGACCTACTGTCTCTATTATATTATGACAGATCAGCTATATCTACTGTCTCTATTACGTTAGACCAGCTAGACCTACTGTCTCTATTATATTATGACAGTCCAGCAAGATCTACTGTCTCTATGTCTCTATTATATTGTTACATAGCATCTAGATATACTGTCTCTATTATATTTTGACAGACCAGCTAGATCTACTGTCTCTGTTATATTATGACAGTCCAGCTAGATCTACTGTCTCTAATATATTATGACAGACCAGCTAGATCTAATGGGTCCTTATAGAGCAGGTGTTGTCTATTCTATATGGGTCCTTATGGAGCAGGTGTTGTCTATTCTATATGGGTCCTTATGGAGCAGGTGTATATTCTATATGAGTTCTTATGGACCAGGTGTTGTCTATTCTATGTGAGTCCTTATAGAGCAGGTGTTGTCTATTCTATATGAGTCCTTATGGACCAGGTGTTGTCTATTCTATATGGGTCCTTATGGAGCAGGTGTTGTCTATTCTATATGAGTCCTTATGGACCAGGTGTTGTCTATTCTATATGGGTCCTTATTGAGCAGGTGTCATTATGGAGCAGGTGTTGTCTATTCTATATCGGTCCTTATGGAGCAGGTGTTGTCTATTCTATATGGGTCCTTATAGAGCAGGTGTTGTCTATTCTATATGGGTCATTATAGAGCAGGTGTTGTCTATTCTATATGAGTCCTTACAGAGCAGGTGTTGTCTATTCTATATGAGTCCTTATGGAGCAGGTGTTGTCTATTCTATATGAGTCCTTATGGGGCAGGTGTTGTCTATTCTATATGAGTCCTTATGGAGCAGGTGTTTTCTATTCTATATGAGTCCTTATGGAGCAGGTGTTGTCTATTCTATATGAGTCATTATGGAGCAGGTGTTGTCTATTCTATATGAGTCCTTATTGACCAGGTGTATATTATATATGAGTCCTTATAGACCAGGTGTATATTCTATATGAGTCCTTATGGACCAGGTGTATATTCTATATGAGTCCTTATGGACCAGGTGTATATTCTATATGGGTCCTTATGGACCAGGTGTATATTCTATATGGGTCCTTATGGACCAGGTGTATATTCTATATGGGTCCTTATGGACCAGGTGTATATTATATATGAGTCCTTATGGACCAGGTGTATATTCTATATGTGTCCTTATAGACCAGGTGTATATTCTATATGAGTCCTTATGGACCAGGTGTTGTCTATTCTATATGGGTCCTTATAGAGCAGGTGTCATTATGGAGCAGGTGTTGTCTATTCTATATCGGTCCTTATGGAGCAGGTGTTGTCTATTCTATATGGGTCCTTATAGAGCAGGTGTTGTCTATTCTATATGGGTCATTATAGAGCAGGTGTTGTCTATTCTATATGAGTCCTTACAGAGCAGGTGTTGTCTATTCTATATGAGTCCTTATGGAGCAGGTGTTGTCTATTCTATATGAGTCCTTATGGGGCAGGTGTTGTCTATTCTATATGAGTCCTTATGGAGCAGGTGTTGTCTATTCTATATGAGTCCTTATGGAGCAGGTGTTGTCTATTCTATATGAGTCATTATGGAGCAGGTGTTGTCTATTCTATATGGGTCCTTATGGACCAGGTGTATATTCTATATGGGTCCTTATGGACCAGGTGTATATTCTATATGGGTCCTTATAGACCAGGTGTATATTCTATATAGGTCCTTATGGACCAGGTGTATATTCTATATGAGTCCTTATGGACCAGGTGTGTATTCTATATGGGTCCTTATGGACCAGGTGTATATTCTAAGAGCGTTGTTATGTTAATGTTCCTTTTCTAACGGTCCACATGTTTTCTATCTATTGTCACTTTCAAAATTGAATGTATTTACATGTTTTCTGTCTGGACATGATGAGGAAACAAGTAAACAACCCAATGTGTGTTTTTTTCTGTTATTATTGATGAGGCTTCACAGTCACTAAATGTTTTTAAATGGCCCAAAAAGAAGAAACTCTTAGAACACAGAAACCCCAGAATAAGAAAATCTTAGAACACAGAAACCCCAGAATAAGAAACTCTTACAACAAAGAGAACCCAGAATAAGAAACTCTTAGAACGCAGAAACCGCAGAATAAGAAACTCTTAGAACACAGAGAACCCAGAATAAGAAACTCTTAGAACAAAGAGAACCCAGAATAAGAAACTCTTAGAACAAAGAGAACCCAGAATAAGAAACTCGTAGAACACAGAAACCCCAGAATAAGAAACTCTTAGAACAAAGAGAAGCCAGAATAAGAAACTCTTAGAACGCAGAAACCGCAGAATAAGAAACTCTTAGAACAAAGAGAACCCAGAATAAGAAACTCTTAGAACACAGAAACCCCAGAATAAGAAACTCTTAGAACACAGAAACCCCAGAATAAGAAACTCTTAGAACAAAGAGAACCCAGAATAAGAAACTCTTAGAACACAGAAACCCCAGAATAAGAAACTCTTAGAACACAGAAACCCCAGAATAAGAAACTCTTAGAACACAGAAACCCCAGAATAAGAAACTCTTAGAACAAAGAGAACCCAGAATAAGAAACTCTTAGAACACAGAAACCCCAGAATAATAACTTTTTGAAAAACGTTCTTTATTGCTCTGATCCAGGCTGGTTAGCAACGGTCGGTGCAATCCGGGATCCTTGGGACATCCCAACTCTGATTTTATCTCATTGATGTTGAAATTTAAAAAGGGTGAGGTAAGGGTTGTGGTTAGGTTGTGAGTGAGCTGTATTACAGAATCTCCCGTTGTGAAACACTGTCTAAGAATGGATCCTCCTCAACTAGGACTGAACTGCAGTACAGACTCTAGCCTATGGACTAGTATATTAAATGAACTGCTGTACAGACTCTAGTCTATGACCATAGTTCTTATTCCATGCTTTCTTCGTATCATTTTCTCACTCGCAATAAAGGAGAAACAACTTAACGTGGCACTGTTTACAGCCGACTCTATAATTCTCAGCTGAGCCACGCCAATAACCTAAGGTGGTGTCTACGTCCCAAATGGCATCTTATTCCCTATATAGTGCACTACTTTAGACCAGAGCCCTGTGGAACCCTATTCCCTATATAGTGCACTACTTTAGACCAGAGCCCTATGGAACCCTATTCCCTATATAGTGCACTACTTTAGACCAGAGCCCTATAGAACCCTATTCCCTATATAGTGCACTACTTTAGACCAGAGCCCTATGGAACCCTATTCCCTATATAGTGCACTACTTTAGGACAGGGCCCGATGGCACACTATTCCCTATGTATTGCACTACTTTAGACCAGGACTCTATGGCACCCTATTCCCTAAATAGTGCACTACTTTAGACCAGAGCCCTATTCCCTATATAGTGCACTACTTTAGACCAGGGCCATGTAGTGGACTCTATAGAGAACAGGGTGCCATTCAAGGTATTTGAATGCCTCTGTTATTTTCATATTACAAAACGTTTTTCTGACTTGTTTCCTTTAAGGCCTACCTTTCAGGGGAGATGATATCAGCTATTCATTCGTTCTCCATCGAGCTGCTAAAACAGCACTTACACTATGGAGACATTAGGCGTGAAGAGACAGTACTGTCTGTCCAGAGGTCTACAGACTGTCCTCCTGGAGACAGTCCTGTCTGTCCAGAGGTCTACAGACTGTCCTGTCTGTCCAGCGGTCTACAGACTGTCCTCCCGGAGACAGTCCTGTCTGTCCAGAGGTCTACAGACTGTCCTCCTGGAGACAGTCCTGTCTGTCCAGAGGTCTACAGACTGTCCTCCTGGAGACAGTCCTGTCTGTCCAGAGGTCTACAGACTGTCCTCCTGGAGACAGTCCTGTCTGTCCAGAGGTCTACAGACTGTCCTCCTGGAGACAGTCCTGTTTGTCCAGAGGTCTACAGACTGTCCTGTCTGTCTAGAGGTCTACAGACTGTCCTCCTGGAGACAGTCCTGTCTGCCCAGAGGTCTACAGACTGTCCTGTCTGTCCAGAGGTCTACAGACTATCTTCCTGGAGACAGTCCTGTCTGTCCAGAGGTCTACAGACTGTCCTCCTGGAGACAGTACTGTCTGTCCAGAGGTCTACAGACTGTCCTCCTGGACAGTCCTGTCTGTCCAGACGTCTACAGACTGTCCTCCTGGAGACAGTCCTGTCTGTCCAGAAGTCTACAGACTGTCCTCCCAGATGTCTGTATTCAGACCATCAGCCCCAGATGTCTGTATTCAGACCATCAGCCCCAGATGTCTGTATTCAGTCCATCAGCCCCAGATGTCTGTATTCAGTCCATCAGCCCCAGATGTCTGTATTCAGACCACCAGCCCCAGATGTCTGTATTCAGTCCACCAGCCCCAGATGTCTGTATTCAGTCCATCAGCCCCAGATGTCTGTATTCAGTCCATCAGCCCCAGATGTCTGTATTCAGTCCATCAGCCCCAGATGTCTGTATTCAGTCCATCAGCCCCAGATGTCTGTATTCAGTCCACCAGCCCCAGATGTCTGTATTCAGTCCATCAGCCCCAGATGTCTGTATTCAGTCCATCAGCCCCAGATGTCTGTATTCAGTCCATCAGCCCCAGATGTCTGTATTCAGTCCATCAGCCCCAGATGTCTGTATTCAGTCCACCAGCCCCAGATGTCTGTATTTAGACCATCAGCCCCAGATGTCTGTATTCAGACCATCAGCCCGTAGCCTACATATCAATGCATACACACAAACTGTCTAGATCAAATGGGGGAGAGGTGTTGTGCCGTGAGGTGTTGCTTTATCTGTTTTTTGAAACCAGGTTTGCAAGTTCCATGCAATAAGGGCTCTATATAATACTGAACACTTTCTTGAATTTGTTCTGGATTTGGAGACTGTGAAAAGACCCCTGGTGGCATGTCTGCTGGGATAAGTGTGTGTGTCAGAGCTGTATGTAAGTTGACTATGCACACAATTTTGGGATTTTCAACACTGTTTATTGTAAAAAATAAATAATGCAGTCAGTCTCCTCAACTCTTATCCAAGAGAGACTGGCAGCATAGTATTTACATCAGCCCTCTGATTACAATGAAGAGCAAGACGTGCCGCTCTGTTCTGGACCAGCTGCAGCTTAACTAGGTCTTTCTTAGCAGCACTGGAGCACACGACTGGACAATAATCAAGATTAGACAAAACTAGAGCCTGCAGGAATTGCTTTGTGGAGTGTGGTGTCAAAAAATCAGAGCATCTCTTTATTATGGACAGACCTCTCCCCATCTTTACAACCATTGAATCTATATGTTTTGACCATGACAGTTTACAATCTAAGGTAACACCAAGTAATTTAGTCTCCTCAACTTGTTCAACAGCCACACCATTCATTACCAGATTCAGTTGAATTCTAGAACTTAGGGAATGATTTGTACCAAATACAATGCTCTTAGTTTAATAGATATTCAGGACCAATTTATTATTGTCCACGCATTCCAAAACAGACTTAACAACTCTTTGTTAAGGGTTTCAGTGTGTTCATTAGCTGTGGTTGCTGATGCGTATATGGTTGAATCATCAGCATACATGGACAGGGGCCTCCCGGGTGGCGCAGTGGTCTAAGGCACTGCATCGCAGTGCTAGCTGTGCCACTAGAGATTCTGGGTAAGAGACCATGGGGCGGCGCACAATTGGCCCAGCGTCGTCCGGGTTAGGGAGGGCTTGGTCGGCAGGGATATCCTGGTCTCATCGCGCACTCCTGTGTTGGGCCGGGCGCAGTGCACACTGACCAGGTGTTTCCTCTGACACATTGGTGCGGCTGGCTTCTGGGTTGGTTATGCATTGTGTCAAGAAGCAGTGAGGCTTGGTTGGGTTGTGTTTCGGAGGAAGCATGGCTCTTGACCTTCACCTCTCCCAAGGCTGTACGGGAGTTGCAGTGATGAGACAAGACTGTAACTACTACCAATTGGATACCATGAAATTGGGGGGTAAAAAAATAAAATTTACAGAGAAATAGCATTGTATTTGGTCAAACACAATTTTTCGCAACAGTTTTCTAAGAGCTGGCAGCAAGCTTATAGGTCTGCTGTTAGAACCAGTAAAGGCTGCTTTACCACTCTTAGGTAGCGGAATGACTTTGGCATCCCTTCAGGCCTGAGGACAAAGTCTTTCCTCTAGGCTCAGATTAAAAATATGACAGATAGGAGTGGCTATAGAGTCAGGCACCATCCTTAGTAGGAGTGGCTATAGAGTCAGGCACCATCCTTAGTAGCTTTCCATCTAAGTTGTCAATGCCAGGAGGTTTTTCATTATTTAATTTTTTTATGCATGAATATAATTGCTCACTGTTTGTCGTGGGCATTTCCTGCCTAAGTTTGCCCATTTTGCAAATGAAATAATCATTAAAATAATTGGCAACAAATTGTTTTGTGATGAATAAGTCATCTGATTTGATGAAAAATGGAGTTGAATTTGTCTTTCTGTCCATTATTTCATTTAAAATACTCCAAGTTTTTTTTCTCCATAATTCTTTATATCGTTGATCTTGGCTTCATAATACAGTTTCTTCTTCTTTGTGTTGAGTTTAGTCACATAATTTCTCAATTTGCAGCCAGTCAGATGTGCAGCCAGACTTATTAGCCACTCCTTTTGCCCCATCTCTTTCAACCATATAGTTTTTCAACTCCTCATCAATCCATGGAGCCTTAACAGGTTCATGTTTATCAATAATTGGAAGAGGCAATTTCATAAATTCATCAAGTGCAGTGTCTGGATGCTGCTCATTAATCACATCAGACCAACAAATATTTTTAATATCATCCCCATAAGCAAAATCTTTTGTATGATCTCTTATACACTATTTTAGGCCAAGCGGTTGGAACTTCGGCTTTCCTGCATATAGCCACTATATTGTGATCACTGCATCCAATGGGTATGGATATAGGTTTAGAATAAAGTTATACAGCATTAGTAAATATTTGATCGATACGTGTGGATGATATTGTTCCTGTATTGTTTGTAAACACCCTGGTAGGTTGATTAATAACCTGAACCACTGGTTACAGTGAGAAGCTTCCTCTTGAGCAGACAGCTTGATGAAAACCAGTCAATATTCAGGTCCCCAAGAAAGTAGACCTCTCTGTTTACATCACATCCACTATCAAGCATTTCACACATTATTTAGATACTGACTGTTAGCACTTGGTGGCCTATAGCAACACCCCAAAGAAAAGGCTCCCCCCCCCCCCCCACCGATAAGAATTACACGGATATGGATGAATATATACAGCAACACCTCCCCCATAAGCATTACAGGGATATGACTGAATATATACAGCATCACCTCCCCCATAAGCATTACAGGGATATGACTGAATATATACAGCAACACCTCCCCCATAAGCATTACAGGGATATGACTGAATATATACAACACCTCCCCCATAAGCATTACAGGGATATGACTGAATATATACAGCAACACCTCCCCTATAAACATTACAGGGATATGACTGAATATATACAGCAACACCTCCCCTATAAACATTACAGGGATATGACTGAATATATACAACACCTCCCCCATAAGCATTACAGGGATATGGCTCTGAATATATACAGCAACACCTCCCCCATAAACATGCCTGTCTCTTCTGTAAATGTTATATCCTTGTATTGCTACTGCTGTATCATCAAATTAATTATTTAAGTGAGTCTCAAATGGCTAATATATGAATGTTATCAAGTTATTGACTTTATTTCTAAAGCTGCATATATTAATATGAGCTATTTTCAGCCCTTTCCTGGGTAGCTTATCAGAGATAGACATAATACTGAAAAGAGCGAACAAAGCAAGAGAAAGACATATACATTCAGCAGTCCATTAATCAGTTGGTGTGTGTGTGCTGCGGGGTTGAGGCTACGAGCCCATAGGCTCGGCTCTCTCATCCCTTCCAGGCTTCTGGGAGGGAGGGTGGACAATTAATCTGTCATAGTGGATGTACGCAATGTCCTCACGCACTCTGGCAGTTTCATGGCTGGGATCAGTTCTTTCCTCTTCTGGCGCACAGTTTCAGGATAGTCCTCGCTGAGGAAAATATACGTTCCTCTCAAGTTCTTGACTCTTTCCAAAACAGCTACCTTGTCCTTGAACCTCAGGAACTTGACCACTATCGGTCTGGGCCTGTCACCTGCAATTTTCCTGTGGTCCATCTTCAATTTCTCAAATAATTTCCCTCACTTTGCCCTCAGACTCCGTCCAGGTCTCATGTTGAGATTCTGCAATTCCGTCCACAACCATGTTCTGCCTTGATTATCCCTCGAGATAACGATGATGTAAAACTCTGATTATCATGGATTCACATACAGAACTGATGTCCTCTCTTAATGACTTACAGATTGCTGTCATCTTGCCGTTCTCCTGTTTCAACTCGTCGAGCTGACCCTGGGAGAACTGCAAACTGTTCTTCAGGTCTTGGACCTCTCTGGTCAGGTCGTCCATTCTTTTATTAGTAGAATCCACGAGTATTTGGACAAAACATTTGAAGCGATTTTCTTGTTGTAACGACTGCTTGTAGGTATTTTTTCATTTTAAAAGATCCTTCACATGTGATAGAGAGACACCACTGGCACTGTCCTCAACGGTACTCCCATCGGCTTTGGTCTTTGTCATGGTAGCTAGCAACGTAGGTTATGCTGTTATTCCTCTCAGTTCAAGACAGGGCAGGTCATAGGGAAGATTGAAAGCAACAAACAGCAGGGATCGAGACAGCCACAAACCCGGGTCAATCAGCGGTCCCAGCCACAATGGCTAACCGTGTCGCGAACTGCGTTCAATAACACCCCGCTAACTTGATATGCAGCTAGGCTAGCAGCTAGGCTAGCTGAGACGCCAAATAGCTCCTCAGACCCATCCTTGGTCGGCAGGATCACAGGAAAGAGACAAGCAGTCCCAGCAACTATTCCCTATATATAGTGCACTACTTTAGACCGTGGCCCTATGGGCACCCTATTCCCTATATATAGTGCACTACTTTAGACCGCGACCCTATGGCACCCTATTCCCTATATATAGTGCACTACTTTAGACCGCAGCCCTATGGCACCCTATTCCCTATATATAGTGCACTACTTTAGACCGCGGCCCTATGGGCCCTGTATATGGAATAAAAGGCTGCAAAAAATAATTATAATGTAAAAAACAAACACAAAGCCAGATGAGAGAGAGATGTGAAAATGAAGGAAGCAGAGATGCAGGAAGGAAAAGCAGAAAGTCAAATCAGATATGAACAGTAAGAAATGGGCGGCGGGGATGTCCTTAGCCCCTGGCGGAGGGGATGTCCTTAGCCCCTGGAGGAAGGGATGTCCTTAGCCCCTGGCGGAGGGGATGTCCTTAGCCCCTGGAGGAAGGGATGTCCTTAGCCCCTGGCGGAGGGGATGTCCTTAGCCCCTGGCGGAGGGGAGGGGAGGGGATGCCCTTAGCCCCTGGAGGAAGGGATGTCCTTAGTCCCTGGCGGAGGGGATGCCCTTAGCCCCTGGCGGAGGGGATGTCCTTAGCCCCTGGAGGAAGGGATGTCCTTAGTCCCTGGTGGAGGGGATGTCCTTAGCCCCTGGCGGAGGGGATGTCCTTAGCCCCTGGAGGAAGGGATGTCCTTAGCCCCTGGAGGAAGGGATGTCCTTAGCCCCTGGAGGAAGGGATGTCCTTAGCCCCTGGAGGAAGGGATGTCCTTAGTCCCTGGCGGAGGGGATGCCCTTAGCCCCTGGCGGAGGGGATGTCCTTAGCCCCTGGCGGAGTGGATGTCCTTAGCCCCTGGCGGAGGGGATGTCCTTAGCCCCTGGCGGAGGGGATGCCCTTAGCCCCTGGCGGAGGGGATGCCCTTAGCCCCTGGCGGAGGGGATGTCCTTAGCCCCTGGCGGAAGGGATGTCCTTAGCCCCTGGCGGAGGGGAGGGGAGGGGATGCCCTTAGCCCCTGGCGGAGGGGATGTCCTTAGCCCCTGGCGGAAGGGATGTCCTTAGCCCCTGGCGGAAGGGATGTCCTTAGCCCCTGGCGGAGGGGAGGGGATGCCCTTAGCCCCTGGTGGAGGGGATGTCCTTAGTCCCTGGCGGAGGGGATGCCCTTAGCCCCTGGCGGAGGGGATGTCCTTAGCCCCTGGCGGAGGGGATGCCCTTAGCCCCTGGCGGAGGGGATGCCCTTAGCCCCTGGCGGAGGGGATGTCCTTAGCCCCTGGCGGAGGGGATGCCCTTAGCCCCTGGCGGAGGGGATGCCCTTAGCCCCTGGCGGAGGGGATGCCCTTAGCCCCTGGCGGAGGGGATGCCCTTAGCCCCTGGCGGAGGGGATGCCCGTAGCCCCTGGCGGAGGGGATGCCCGTAGCCCCTGGCGGAGGGGATGCCCGTAGCCCCTGGCGGAGGGGATGTCCGTAGCCCCTGGCGGAGGGGATGTCCTTAGCCCCTGGCGGAGGGGATGTCCTTAGCCCCTGGCGGAGGGGATGTCCTTAGCCCCTGGCGGAGGGGATGCCCTTAGCCCCTGGCGGTTCACACTGCTGGTCACACTGCTGGTCACACTGCTGTTGACACTGCTGTTGACACTGCTGTTGACACTGCTGTTCACACTGCTGTTCACACTGCTGTTCACACTGCTGTTCACACTGCTGTTCACACTGCTGTTCACACTGCTGTTGACACTGCTGTTGATACTGCTGTTGACACTGCTGTTCACACTGCTGTTCACACTGCTGTCTGTTCACACTGCTGAAAATGACACTTTTCTCCTTATTCCATATACGGGCCTATAGGGCCCCGGTCTAAAGTTCCCCGTTCTACTGAAAGCCCATTTCAATCTAGGAAATATCCAGTTTTGTTAGATATTAAGCCACAACATGCGCTGTCATTCCATCTGCTGTGTAACCGAATACCAGGCCATAGTTTAGTATATACCATTGTATGTCTACGGGGCTCTGGTCAACAGTGGTGCACTATGTAGGGAATAGGGTGCCACTTGGAAGGCACCATGTGTTCTACTCTGTCTTAGTACTGTTAAGGATACTGACTTTTATTATTAATGTGAACCACAAGCGTCTCAGACAGTCCTTCTCCCTGAATCACACCATCATACTCATCCTTTTACTAAACTACAGAACTACCTTCATAATGCCATCATGTCTGTTTTGATGTTGTCTGTCTGTTAGGCCTACTGTATGTTAGTTAGCCTACTTCATCTTGTTTTTTATATATGTTTTGTATTTTGACATTTCCGTTTCCTCTCCCCGTCCTCTCTCTCCGCTCTGGGCTGGCAGTGCACATAATGCCCTAAGCATTTGACTCTCATCACTTTTCCCCCCCGATCAATTAAGTTCTTTGGTTTTGTTCCCGGTTCTGCTGTTCTGCTTTGCCTTGTCCCATTGGCTGGTCTGGTCGTCCGTCCAGGTGGGAGGGCTACATTCATTGGCTTGAGCCCGCTGGAGAGAGAGAGGGGGAGGGAGCCGCACCGCTCTACCTGCTGGTCACTTAGAGTGGTGCATGCTGGGAGCTCCCTGCTGCTGGTGTTTCTGTTCCTGCTGTTTCACCTGCTGGATGATCTCACGGATCTTCCTCTGAGCAGACTGGAAGAAACATACTGTATTTTAGGATGGAATCATGTCAAAGTGTTTTGACTTGAACATTACACTGGTCCTGTGTGGCTCAGTTGGTAGAGCATGGCAGCCATAGGAAAATGTATGCACAGACACCTGTAAGTTGCATTGGAAAAAAGGTGTCTGCTAAATGGCATATTATGATATATTATATATGACTAGAGCAGAAAATACATGATATCACCTGACTGGCGAAGAAATGCCCGCTGATCTTTACGAAGACCTCATCGTTCTCGTCTGGCGTTTGGTCTCGTGGCACGATGACCTCCGCACTGGTCAGGTTCTGCAGCTCATTGACCTAGAGAGGACACAGAGATCATGACTGGAAAGACACTGAGCGCATTTCAAAGAGCACCCGGCATGGCGCTGTGACTCCGACTGCATGTACAGTTGTTACTCACGGTTTTGCCTCCTTTGCCGATGACGCGTCCGGCTGCATTCGAGGGAACTTTGATATGTGTCTCTAGCTTCACTTCGTCCTTCGCTGTGAAGAAGTTCTCCTCTTTCAGCTTCCCAAATATCCTGCCCTGTGCCTGGAAGACACAACACAGGAGAAGACATATGGAAACTACAGGCTGGTACAGGTGAGCAGATGTTAAGGGTCTACCAGGCTGCTGACCTGGAATGGAACTGAGTCTGACATGGCTACAGGCCAGTACTGCTGAATGCTGATGGCTGAAGATGTTGACATAGACGTGTGTTTACCTTAAACTGAGCTGCTGGAGGTCCGGTGATCATGACCATCCTCTCAGTGACGCCAGGGTTCTCTGCTGGGGCGATCTTGGGGACAGGGAGAGGTTAGAGGGTCACCACCTCAATCATGCCTCGAAGAAACTCTGAGTCATGCAGTGTAATGACCCAAGTTGACCACATTGCAATATTCACAGCCAGACCTGAGCCAAAGCTGTTGAGAGAACATGCCTTCCTCTTTAGGATGCCTGGTCCATTACGGTTAGAGAGGATCTTTAGGATCCCTGGTCTGTTACGGTTAGAGAGGATCTTTAGGATGCTTGGTCTGTTACAGTTAGAGAGGATCTTTAGGATGCCTGGTCTGTTACGGTTAGAGAGGATCTTTAGGATGCTTGGTCTGTTACGGTTAGCGAGGATCTTTAGGATGCCTGGTCTGTTACGGTTAGAGAGGATCTTTAGGATGCCTTGTCCGTACGGTTAGAGAGGATCTTTAGGATGCCTGGTCTGTTACGGTTAGAGAGGATCTTTAGGATGCCTTGTCCGTTACGGTTAGAGAGGATCTTTAGGATGCCTGGTCTGTTACGGTTAGAGGGGATCTTTATGATGCTTGGTCTGTTACTGTTAGAGAGGATCTTTAGGATGCCTGGTCTGTTATGGTTAGAGAGGATCTTTAGGATGCCTGGTCCGTTACGGTTAGAGAGGATCTTTAGGATGCCTGGTCTGTTACGGTTAGAGAGGATCTTTAGGATGCCTGGTCTGTTATGGTTAGAGAGGATCTTTAGGATGCCTGGTCTGTTAGTCAGCTGTCAACAGAGACCGTTTGTAGAGATACAGGAGTCTTAAGATCCTCAGCAGGAGTCCAGAAAGTGCCTGTGACTCAACCAACACTGACCACAGAACAGTGACTCAACCAACCCTTACCACAGAACAGTGACTCAACCAACCCTGACCACAGAACAGTGAGATTCAAGAGTTGGATGATCCAGGGATGCTTTCAAGGCCCATTTTCTAATGTAAATAGACCCCAAACCCTAACCCCTAACCCTTTCCTTAGTCGCAGTAACATTTTCTAATGTAAATAGACCCCAAACCCTAACCCCTAACCCTTTCCTTAGTCGCAGTAACATTTTCTAATGTAAATAGACCCCAAACCCTAACCCCTAACCCTTTCCTTAGTCGCAGTAACATTTTCTAATGTAAATAGACCCCAAACCCTAACCCCTAACCCTTTCCTTAGTCGCAGTAACATTTTCTAATGTAAATAGACCCCAAACCCTAACCCCTAACCCTTTCCTTAGTCGCAGTAACATTTTCTAATGTAAATAGACCCCAAACCCTAACCCCTAACCCTTTCCTTAGTCGCAGTAACATTTTCTAATGTAAATAGTTTATGATTTGCTGTAAGAAGAAAATAAATATTTCTATGTTATTAAAAAAGGAGATGTCCTCCTACCTTGATGGAGGCCCCAGCGAAGCGTGCTAGCTGTTTGATGTGCTGCCCCTTCTTCCCGATCAGAGCACCTACCGCCTGGGTTGGGATTAAGAGATACACCACCTCCTGCTCTGGAGACTGCTGAGAGACAACACACAGAACGTGTCTCTCTATCATTTTCACATTTAAAGTTCACCTCTGCTCTTGCTTCTATAATTATACAAAATTAAAACCAAGGTTATTAGATTAAACTGAAAATTAACTAAAAAAAAACAATGTACTACTAGAAAAAACACACAAGAAATATGAAGAACAAAGTAAGTAAGCATCCTATATACAGGGTCAGTTCCAGTACCATATTTATAATGTCAAATCAAATTGTATTTGTCACAAGCGCTGAATACAACTTTCTTACAAGCCCTTAACCAACAATGCAGTTTTAAGAAAACCTCCAAAAAGTAAGAGATGTGGAGACTATATACAGGGAGTACTGGTACAGAGTCAATGTGGAGGCTATATACAGGGAGTACTGGTACAGAGTCAATGGGGAGGCTATATACAGGGGGTAACGGTACAGAGTCAATGTGGAGGCTATATACAGGGGGTACCGGTACAGAGTCAATGTGGAGGCTATATACAGGGGGTACCGGTACAGAGTCAATGTGGAGGCTATATACAGGAGGTACCAGTACAGAGTCAATGTGGAGGCTATATACAGGGGGTACCAGTACAGAGTCAATGTGGAGGCTATATACAGGGGGTACCAGTACAGAGTCAATGTGGAGACTATATACAGGGGGTACTGGTACAGAGTCAATGTGGAGGCTATATACAGGGGGTACCGGTACAGAGTCAATGTGGAGGCTATATACAGGGGGTACCGGTACAGAGTCAATGTGGAGGCTATATACAGGGGGTACCAGTACAGAGTCAATGTGGAGGCTACAGTGCCTTGCGAAAGTATTCGGCCCCCTTGAACTTTGCGACCTTTTGCCACATTTCAGGCTTCAAACATAAAGATATAAAACTGTATTTTTTTGTGAAGAATCAACAACAAGTGGGACACAATCATGAAGTGGAACGACATTTATTGGATATTTCAAACTTTTTTAACAAATCAAAAACTGAAAAATTGGGCGTGCAAAATGATTCAGCCCCTTTACTTTCAGTGCAGCAAACTCTCTCCAGAAGTTCAGTGAGGATCTCTGAATGATCCAATGTTGACCTAAATGACTAATGATGATAAATACAATCCACCTGTGTGTAATAAAGTCTCCGTATAAATGCACCTGCACTGTGATAGTCTCAGAGGTCCGTTAAAAGCGCAGAGAGCATCATGAAGAACAAGGAATACACCAGGCAGGTCCGAGATACTGTTGTGAAGAAGTTTAAAGCCGGATTTGGATACAAAAAGATTTCCCAAGCTTTAAACATCCCAAGGAGCACTGTGCAAGCGATAATATTGAAATGGAAGGAGTATCAGACTACTGCAAATCTACCAAGACCTGGCCGTCCCTCTAAACTTTCAGCTCATACAAGGAGAAGACTGATCAGAGATGCAGCCAAGAGGCCCATGATCACTCTGGATGAACTGCAGAGATCTACAGCTGAGGTGGGAGACTCTGTCCATGGGACAACAATCAGTCGTATATTGCACAAATCTGGCCTTTATGGAAGAGTGGCAAGAAGAAAGCCATTTCTTAAAGATATCCATAAAAAGTGTTGTTTAAAGTTTGCCACGAGCCACCTGGGAGACACACCAAACATGTGGAAGAAGGTGCTCTGGTCAGATGAAACCAAAATTGAACTTTTTGGCAACAATGCAAAACGTTATGTTTGGCGTAAAAGCAACACAGCTGAACACACCATCCCCACTGTCAAACATGGTGTTGGCAGCATCATGGTTTGGGCCTGCTTTTCTTCAGCCGTGACAGGGAAGATGGTTAAAATTGATGGGAAGATGGATGGAGCCAAATACAGGACCATTCTGGAAGAAAACCTGATGGAGTCTGCAAAAGACCTGAGACTGGGACGGAGATTTGTCTTCCAACAAGACAATGATCCAAAACATAAAGCAAAATCTACAATGGAATGGTTCAAAAATAAACATATCCAGGTGTTAGAATGGCCAAGTCAAAGTCCAGACCTGAATCCAATCGAATCTGTGGAAAGAACTGAAAACTGCTGTTCACAAATGCTCTCCATCCAACCTCACTGAGCTCGAGCTGTTTTGCAAGGAGGAATGGGAAAAAATTTCAGTCTCTCGATGTGCAAAACTGATAGAGACATACCCCAAGCGACTTACAGCTGTAATCGCAGCAAAAGGTGGCACTACAAAGTATTAACTTAAGGGGGCTGAATAATTTTGCACGCCCAATTTTTCAGTTTTTGATTTGTTAAAAAAGTTTGAAATATCCAATAAATGTCGTTCCACTTCATGATTGTGTCCCACTTGTTGTTGATTCTTCACAAAAAAATACAGTTTTATATCTTTATGTTTGAAGCCTGAAATGTGGCAAAAGGTCGCAAAGTTCAAGGGGGCCGAATACTTTCGCAAGGCACTGTATATACAGGGGGTACCAGTACAGAGTCAATGTGGAGGCTATATACAGGGGGTACCAGTACAGAGTCAATGTGGAGGCTATATACAGGGGGTACCGGTACAGAGTCAATGTGGAGGCTATATACAGGGGGTACTGGTACAGAGTCAATGTGGAGGCTATATACAGGGAGTACTGGTACAGAGTCAATGTGGAGGCTATATACAGGGGGTACCAGTACAGAGTCAATGTGGAGGCTATATACAGGGGGTACCAGTACAGAGTCAATGTGGAGGCTATATACAGGGGGTACCGGTACAGAGTCAATGTGGAGGCTATATACAGGGGGTACCGGTACAGAGTCAATGTGGAGGCTATATACAGGGGGTACTGGTACAGAGTCAATGTGGAGGCTATATACAGGGTATTACAGTACAGAGTCAATGTGGAGGCTATATACAGGGGGTACCGGTACAGAGTCAATGTGGAGGCTATATACAGGGGGTACCAGTACAGAGTCAATGTGGAGGCTATATACAGGGGGTACCAGTACAGAGTCAATGTGGAGACTATATACAGGGGGTACTGGTACAGAGTCAATGTGGAGGCTATATACAGGGTATTACGGTACAGAGTCAATGTGGAGGCTATATACAGGGTGTTACGGTACAGAGTCAATGTGGAGGCTATATACAGGGAGTACAGGTACAGAGTCAATGTGGAGGCTATATACAGGGGGTACCGGTACAGAGTCAATGTGGAGGCTATATACAGGGGGTACCGGTACAGAGTCAATGTGGAGGCTATATACAGGGGGTACCGGTACAGAGTCAATGTGGAGGCTATATACAGGAGGTACCAGTACAGAGTCAATGTGGAGGCTATATACAGGGGGTACCGGTACAGAGTCAATGTGGAGGCTATATACAGGGGGTACCAGTACTGAGTCAATGTGGAGGCTATATACAGGGGGTACCGGTACAGAGTCAATGTGGAAGCTATATACAGGGGGTACCAGTACAGAGTCAATGTGGAGGCTATATACAGGGGGTTGTTACCGAGTCAGTGTGGAGGCTATATACAGGGGGTACCGGTACAGAGTCAATGTGGAGGCTATATACAGGGGGTACCGGTACAGAGTCAATGTGGAGGCTATATACAGGGGGTACCGGTACAGAGTCAATGTGGAGGCTATATACAGGAGGTACCAGTACAGAGTCAATGTGGAGGCTATATACAGGGGGTACCGGTACAGAGTCAATGTGGAGGCTATATACAGGGGGTACCAGTACTGAGTCAATGTGGAGGCTATATACAGGGGGTACCGGTACAGAGTCAATGTGGAGGCTATATACAGGGGGTACCAGTACAGAGTCAATGTGGAGGCTATATACAGGGGGTTGTTACCGAGTCAGTGTGGAGGCTATATACAGGGGGTACCGGTACAGAGTCAATGTGGAGGCTATATACAGGGGGTATCGGTACAGAGTCAATGTGGAGGCAATATACAGGAAGTACCGGTACAGAGTCAATGTGGAGGCTATATACAGGGGGCACCGGTACAGAGTCAATGGGGAGGCTATGTGGACACCAAGGAACTTGAAGCTCTCAACCTGCTCCACTACAGCCCCGTCGATGACAATGGGGTCGTGCTCGGTCCTCCTTTTCCTGTAGTCCACAATGATCTAATTTGTCTTGATCACGTTGAGGGAGAGGTTGTTGTCCTGGCACAGGTCTCTGACCTCCTTCCTATAGGCTGTCTCATCGTTGTCGGTGACCAGGGGGTACGGGGGGGGGGGGGGGGGGGGACTGAGCACGTACCCCTGAGGGGCCCCTGTGTTGAGGATCAGCGTGGCGGATGTGGTGTTACCTACCCTAACCACCTGGGGGCCGTCTGTCAGGAAGTCCAGGATCCAGTTTCAGAGGGTGGTGTTCAGACCCAGGGTCCTAAGCTTGGTGACAAGCTTGGAGTGGACAATGGTGTTGAACGCTGAGCTGTAATCAATGAACAGCATTCTTATCTAGGTGGGTGAGGGCAGGGGGGAGAGCAATTGCACCATCTATGGATCTATTGGGGTGGTATGCAAATTGTAGTGGGTCTAGGGTGTCTGGGATGGTGGAGTTCATGTGTGCCATAAGCCAATCTTCTGGGTCGGTGACGGCCCTCATACCCGGCACGATGTTGCCAAAGCGTGCATAAAATGCATTGAGTTCGTCTGGTAGAGAGGCATCATTGACTCTGCGGAGAACATAGCTGGACTTTTACTTATTCCTGTCTTCGGTCGTAGCCTCGGGGTTGTCTTCAATAGCTCTGTGTGCAGTAGCCTTTAGTTTAGCACCAACCTCTGTTAATCCAGGGCTTCTGATTGGTGATGCGGCAAACCCTCACCGTGGGGACAACGTCGCTGATACATTTTGTAATGAAGCCAGTGACGGAGGTGGTTAGTGCGTCAATGTTATTGACGGAGTCTCGAAACAACATATCCCAATCAGCGCTACAAAGCAGTCCTGTAGCATAATCTCTGATTCTGGTGACCAATTCTCAACGGAGCGAGTCATGGGTACTTCCTGTTGGGAGTTTCTGCTTGTAAACAGGAAGCAGGAGTACGGAGTCATGATCTGATTTGCCGAATGATGGAAAAGGGAGGGCCTTGTATGCTTGCGTGTTGGTAGAATAACAGTGGTCTAGAACTTTATCTCCCCATGTGTATTAGTGACACGGAATAAAAATTGCCGGCAAACACAAAAGCAGACTCTGGATGAAGGTTTTCTTGCTTGTTTATAGCTTTGTACAGTTTAAGTATCAGCTTGTTATTTTTCTTGTCCTGAAGTGGAATGTCTACAACAGTCACAATAACAGCTGAAAACTCCCTCGGGAGGTAGAAGGGTCGGCATTTGACCATCATGTAATCCAAGATGGGTGAACAATTGGTTGACACTTCCACCGCTCTGGAGTTAGCACACCAGTTGATGTAGAGGCAAACCCCTCCCCCCCTTGATTTCCCTGACTCTACTGTCCTGACCACCCGGTGAATGGAGAAGCCATTGAGTTCGATAGCCATGTCGGTATCTTGTTTCAGAAAAGCAGATATTATTGCAGTTTCAATAGTCCCATTGGTAGCAAATCTGCGATCGGAGGTCCTCCATCTTACTTTCTAGTGACTGTATATTAGTCAGTAGAATGGAGGGACGATCAGAGGTCCTCCATCTTATTATCTAGTGACTGTACATTAGCCAGTAGAATGGAGGGATGATCAGAGGTCCTCCATCTTATTATCTAGTGACTGTACATTAGCCAGTAGAATGGAGGGACGATCAGAGGTCCTCCATCTTATTATCTAGTGACTGTACATTAGCCAGTAGAATGGAGGGATGATCAGAGGTCCATCTTATTATCTAGTGACTGTACATTAGCCAGTAGAATGGAGGGACGATCAGAGGTCCTCCATCTTATTATCTAGTGACTGTACATTAGCCAGTAGAATGGAGGGACGATCAGAGGTCCATCTTATTATCTAGTGACTGTACATTAGCCAGTAGAATGGAGGGACGATCAGAGGTCCATCTTATTATCTAGTGACTGTACATTAGCCAGTAGAATGGAGGGACGATCAGAGGTCCATCTTGTTATCTAGTGACTGTACATTAGCCAGTAGAATGGAGGGACGATCAGAGGTCCTCCATCTTATTATCTAGTGACTGTACATTAGCCAGTAGAATGGAGGGACGATCAGAGGTCCATCTTATTATCTAGTGACTGTACATTAGCCAGTAGAATGGAGGGACGATCAGAGGTCCATCTTATTATCTAGTGACTGTACATTAGCCAGTAGAATGGAGGGACGATCAGAGGTCCATCTTATTATCTAGTGACTGTACATTAGCCAGTAGAATGGAGGGACGATCAGAGGTCCATCTTGTTATCTAGTGACTGTACATTAGCCAGTAGAATGGAGGGACGATCAGAGGTCCTCCATCTTATTATCTAGTGACTGTACATTAGCCAGTAGAATGGAGGGACGATCAGAGGTCCTCCAACTTATTATCTAGTGACTGTACATTGGCCAGTAGAATGGAGGGACGATCAGAGGTCCATCTTATTATCTAGTGAATGTACATTAGCCAATAGAATGGAATGAAGAGGTGGCTGACAAAATAGCAAAGTTGGGTCGGAGCCTGCAAAACGGCGGCCATCCAGTACGGCGCCGTTTTATCTTCAAGCTTCTGAATCTGGCGGGTAAATGCTGACAGTAGATGCCAATGTTTCAAATACACCTACAGTAGCTGTGCATCACTAGCTATCAGTAGCTAACAGAGAAGACATCTGAGGGAGAACACAGAGCGTGACACTGAACAGCTTGTTGACCAGTGAACGGGCCAAGCTAGAACAGCTTGTTGACCAGTGAACGGGCCAAGCAACCAGTGAACGGGCCAAGCTAGAACAGCTTGTTGACCAGTGAACGGGCCAAGCTAGAACAGCTTGCTGACCAGTGAACGGGCCAAGCTAGAACAGCTTGTTGACCAGTGAACGGACCAAGCTAGAACAGCTTGCTGACCAGTGAACGGGCCAAGCTAGAACAGCTTGTTGACCAGTGAACGGGCCAAGCTAGAACAGCTTGTTGACCAGTGAACGGGCCAAGCTAGAACAGCATGCTGACCAGTGAATGGGCCAAGTTAGAACACACCGACCAACTTCCAACTGAAAGCCAGCAGCTGTCTGACGCGATGCCGTGCCTTCTCAATCTTGAGGCAGACTTGCAGTCAACTACTGTTGCAAAACCGTTGGCACAGGTCCTCCTGAAGTCACTGAATGAGGGCTTCGCATGCATACTGAATCCTCTGGCAGTCAACTTTGATCCAACCCCTACACCAGTATGCCTGATGGATCCAAGTGTCTCTGGCACTTCGCTCAACAGAGATGGAGCCACTAAGGGAAGCAGTCTTTTGTACTTCAGCAAATCAGAAAGTACAGCAGTGGAGCAGCAGGTCCCCAGGAAGATGATAGCACAATGAATTCAGCAAGCATCTCAACCACAGTGCTTCAGAAATATAGCTTCCTCGCATCAAAGATTGTGTCTGAGACCACTGTCTAGCCTGATGGTCAACCTGGCAGGGCATTAAGTGCCTGTGTGAGCTGTGGAAATACCTTGCAGCTGTTTTTATTAACCCTCAGTGATGCACATTTTCATATTACTTACACTACATGACCAAAAGTATGTTTGTGGACACCTGCTCGTTGAACATCCCATTCCAAAATCGTGGGCATTAATGTGGAGTTGGACCCCCCCTTTGCTGCTATAACAGCCTCCACTCTTCAGGGAAGGCTTTCCACTAGATGTTGGAACATTGCTGCAGGGACTTGCTTCCATTCAGCCACAAGAGCATTAGTGAGGTCGGGCACTGATGTTGGGCGATTAAGGCTCTTAGTCGGCGTTCCAATTCATCCCAAAGGTGTTCTATGGGGTTGAGGTAGGGGCTCTGTGCAGGCCAGTCAAGATCTTAACAAACCATTTCTGTATGGACCTCGCTTTGTGCACGAGGGAATTGTCATGCTGAAACAGGAAAGGGCCTTCCCAAAACTGTTGCCACACAGTTGGAAGCACAGAATCGTCTAGAATGTCATTGTATGCTGTAGCATTAAGATTTCCCTTCACCGAACCATGAAAAACAGCCATAGACCATTATTCCTCCTCCACCAAACTTTACAGTTGACACTATGCATTCGGGCAAGTAGCGTTCTCCTGGTATCCGCCAAACCCAGATGTCTGTCGGACTACCAGATGGTGAAGCGTGATTCATCACTCCAAAGAACGCATTTCCACTGCTCCAGAGTCCAAAGGTGGCGAGCTTTCCAGCCGACACCATGCGCAATGCTAAGCGATCTAAGTGTGTGTCTGCTCGGACTTGGAAGTTCTTGTGCTAACATTGCTTCCAGAGGCAGTTTGGAACTCGGTTGTCAGTGTTGCAACCGAGGACATAAGATTAAAGGTACTTGATTCTTCTTACATCTGCTACTAAAGTTAAAGCATTGGATTGGTGTAAACATGGGCAAGAGTTTACTTCCTGCCATATTTATTGTACCAGTCTAGGTGCTTATCCTTTAAATCGAAGTCACATTAGGATTTATTTATCGTTTGGAGTTGTATGGAGTCCTCTAGTGGCCAGAAGTCTGTGTTTAGCATGGGCAGAGCCATTGGATACGAGTCATTTTGATTTAGTCAACTGGGCGGGACTTCCAACTTCACTGGCTGGTCCCTCATTCCCTTCTCCCAGACACTATCATGACACCGATACAAAGATGTTATGTCTACCCAGCTGGTCCCTCATTCCCGTCTCACAGACATCATCATGACACCGATACAAATATGTTATGTCTACCCAATGGCAGGAAGTGACATCCCCCCAAAAAACTAACTGTAGGCCTACAACACATACAGTAAATGGTTCCTAGCCTCCCATAGGCTACTTTCTAAAACTAAACACTAAAACTGATAACTAAATAGAAAGGTTTTTAATAAAACTAGTCAATCCAGTCTGAAAACTAACTGAAACTGAACTTCAAATAGAATAACTATAAAAAATTAAAAAATGACTATAAATAAAAAAACAAATAAAAACGAATATTCAATCACAAAACAATAATAACCTTGTTGAAACAAAGGCTAATTATCTTGGAGTTGCATGTCACTGTTCAGAAATAAAGTGAGGACCTAAAATGTGTGTGAAATGAGGACTTACTGAGTGCTGGCACTGTATGGCACTGGCTGGTAGAACCCCATACAAACCACCAAGATGTGAAGAGGGACACTGTGGAGACAGACTGGGGTGAGATGGGCTGTACAGAGGACACATCTCTTCCCCTCCTTGTATATAAGCACTGTGAGTCATTTATTAAATCACGTACATGCACAGATCTCACTCACACCAATTTACCTGCTTCAAGATTGATTCATTTCTCTGCAAAAATAAAATGATTTCTGCTCCTCCACATTGTATACAGAATTTCATGCCATGGATTGTATTCACGAGGAAGGGCCTGTAGATTAGTGTAGTGTACTAGGAAGGGGCAGTAGTGTGTACTCACTAGGAAGGGGCTGTAGTGTGTAGTGTTCTCACTAGGAAGGGGCTGTAGTGTACAGTGTACTCACTAGGAAGGGGCTGTAATGTGTAGTGTTCTCACTAGGAAGGGGCTGTAGTGTGTTCTCACTAGGAAGGGGCTGTAGTGTGTAGTGTTCTCACTAGGAAGGGGCTGTAATGTGTAGTGTTCTCACTAGGAAGGGGCTGTAGTGTAGTAGTGTTCTCACTAGAAAGGGGCAATAGTGTACAGTGTACTCACTAGGAAGGGGCTGTAGTGTAATAGTGTTCTCACTAGGAAGGGGCTGTAGTGTGTACTCACTAGGAAGGGGCTGTAGTGTAGTAGTGTTCTCACTAGGAGGGGCTGTAGTGTGTAGTGTTCTCACTAGGAAGGGGCTGTAGTGTGTACTCACTAGGAAGGGGCTGTAGTGTAATAGTGTTCTCACTAGGAAGGGGCTGTAGTGTGTAGTGTTCTCACTAGGAAGGGGCTGTAGTGTACAGTGTACTCACTAGGAAGGGGCTGTAGTGTAGTAGTGTACTCACTAGGAAGGGGCAGTAGTGTAGTAGTGTTCCCACTAGGAAGGGGCTGTAGTGTGTAGTGTTCTCACTAGGAAGGGGCAGTAGTGTAGTAGTGTTCTCACTAGGAAGGGGCTGTAATGTACAGTGTTCTCACTAGGAAGGGGCTGTAGTGTAGTAGTGTACTCACTAGGAAGGGGCAGTAGTGTAGTAGTGTTCCCACTAGGAAGGGGCTGTAGTGTGTTCTCACTAGGAAGGGGCTGTAGTGTAATAGTGTTCTCACTAGGAAGGGGCAGTAGTGTAGTAGTGTTCTCACTAGGAAGGGGCTGTAGTGTGTAGTGTTCTCACTAGGAAAGGGCTGTAGTGTAATAGTGTTCTCACTAGGAAGGGGCTGTAGTGTAATAGTGTTCTCACAAGGAAGGGGCTGTAGTGTGTAGTGTTCCCACTAGGAAGGGGCAGTAGTGTGTTCTCACTAGGAAGGGGCTGTAGTGTAATAGTGTTCTCACTAGGAAGGGGCTGTAGTGTGTTCTCACTAGGAAGGGGCTGTAGTGTGTTCTCACTAGGAAGGGGCTGTAGTGTGTTCTCACTAGGAAGGGGCTGTAGTGTAATAGTGTTCTCACTAGGAAGGGGCTGTAGTGTAGTAGTGTACTCACTAGGAAGGGGCTGTAGTGTGTAGTGTTCTCACTAGGAAGGGGCTGTAGTGTGTAGTGTTCTCACTAGGAAGGGGCTGTAGTGTGTAGTGTTCTCACTAGGAAGGGGCTGTAATGTACAGTGTTCTCACTAGGAAGGGGCTGTAGTGTAGTAGTGTACTCACTAGGAAGGGGCTGTAGTGTGTAGTGTTCTCACTAGGAAGGGGCTGTAGTGTGTAGTGTTCTCACTAGGAAGGGGCTGTAGTGTGTTCTCACTAGGAAGGGGATGTAGTGTAATAGTGTTCTCACTAGGAAGGGGCTGTAGTGTGTAGTGTACTCACTAGGAAGGGGCTGTAGTGTGTAGTGTTCTCACTAGGAAGGGGCTGTAGTGTGTAGTGTTCTCACTAGGAAGGGGCTGTAGTGTAATAGTGTTCTCACTAGGAAGGGGCTGTAGTGTGTAGTGTACTCACTAGGAAGGGGCTGTAGTGTGTAGTGTACTCACTAGGAAGGGTCCGGGGTGTGCTCCTCGTGGGCCTGTTGCTGGCGGTAAAACAGACAAACCAGTGGAGAAGATTCCCAGAGCATTCAGGTTCAGCCCCGGGATAAGGTTGGTTTGTTGCTAGAAGAGATGAACAGAGGCACACAGGAGTGTGTGTGTGTGTGTGTGTGTGTGTGTGTGTGTGTGTGTGTGTGTGTGTGTGTGTGTGTGTGTGTGTGTGTGTGTGTGTGTGTGTGTGTGTGTGTGTGTGTGTGTGTGTGTGTGTGTGTGTGTGTGTGTGTGACAGATCCATTTTTTATTTAATCTCCCAGAGAGTTAAGCATTTCACTGTACCTGAAATGCTGGAAACTTGAGACCATCTTCATAAAGCCATATTGTGTAGTAACCCTGGTGTGTGGCCAGATGTCCGTCTGACAGCAACACTACACCTTTCTGGTTCACCTGACCAGTCTACTTCATGCTTTAGAAAGCTTGATATCATTTAGCAAACACACTGAGCAGTAATGTTTTATCATTAAAACATCTTTATGTAAATGTCATAGATCTGGCATAAATATGACTGAAGATTATATTTTATGACATCTTAATTACAAAATGCATCTTGTGCCAGGAAATGTATCATTAGAGGTCACTGTGAAACTACTATTATTCTTTAGAATTTAACAAGCATAGATTTGTTTTTGTGTGCCAAATTTGAAAAAAAAAGTGACCAGAGGCCACAAGTAACTTGGTCAAAAATAATGGCACCGATCAGACTATAGGTGGCGCTGCTGTAAGCAGTCTCACTTAAACCCTCATCTCCTTCGCCCTGTTTGACCTATAGACTTTAAACTTTGTATGTAGGTGTTTTTCCTCATGCTGAACACATTTGCCTCAAGGACCCATAAGGTCCATCAGGATAGGTTTTCCTCGATCTTTTAAATTTTAGAAAATCTTTAAAAAAATATATTCTCATGAACCTTAAGTCCAAATAACACCAACTTTGGTAAGTAGTCCCTAAGGCTGGTCATGGCTCACATCAACACCATTATCCCAGAAACCCTAAACCCACTCCAATTTGCACACCAACCCAACAAACATATCCACAGATGACACAATCTCCATTGCACTCCACACTGCCCTTTCCCACCTGGACAAAAGGAACACCTATGTGAGAATGCTATTCATTGACTACAGCTCAGCGTTCAACACCATAGTGCCCTCAAAGCTCATCAATAAGCTAAGGACCCTGGGACTAAACACCTCCTTCTGCAATTGGATCCTGGACTTCCTGACAGGCCACCCCCAGGTGGTAAGGGTAGGTAACAACACATCAGCCACACTGATCCTCAACACGGGGGCCCCTCAGGGGTGTGTGCTCAGCCCTTCCTGTACTCCCTGTTCACTCATGACTGCATGGCCAGGCACAAATCCTACACCATCATTAAGTTTGCCAGTGGTAGGCCTGATCACCGACAACGACGAGACAGCCTATAGGGAGGAGGTCAGAGGCCTGGACGTGTGGTGCCAGTACAACAACCTCTCCCTCACTGTGATCAAGACAAAGGAGATAATTGTGGACTACAGGAAAAGGAGGACCGAGCGCTCCCCCATTCTCATCGAAGGGGCTGTAGTGGAGCAGGTTGAGAGCTTCAAGTTCCTTGGTGTCCACATCCCCAACAAACTATCATGGTCCAAACATACTAAGACAGTTGTGAAGAGGGCACAACAAAGCTTATTCCCCCTCAGGAGACTGAAAAGATTTGGCATGGGTCCTCAGATCCTTAAGTTCTACAGCTGCACCATGGAGAGCATCCTGACTGGTTGCATCACTACCTGGTATGGGGCCAAGCTTCCTGCCATCCAGGACCTCTATACCAAGCGGTGTCAGAGGAAGGCCCTAAAAATTGTTAGACTCCAGCCACCCTAGTCATAGACTGTTCTCTCTGCTACCGCACGGCAAGTCTAGGTCCAAAAGGGTTCTTAACAGCTTCTACCCCCAAACCATAAGACTCTTGAACAGATAATCAAATGGATACCCAGACTATTTTCATTGCGCCCCCCCCCCCCCTCTCTTACACTGCTGCTACTTTCTTATTATCTATGCATAGTCACTTTAACTCTACCTACAGTACATGTACACTACCTTTCAAAAGTTTGGGGTCTCATAGGAATTTCCTTGTTTATGAAAGAAAAGGCAAAAAAAATGTCCATTCAAATTGATCAGAAATATAGTGTGGACATTGCAAACCATAGTCTGTTTTTTTATGGCGGTTTTGGAGACGTGGCTTTGTACCCGTTTCCTCCAGCATCTTCACAAGGTCCTTTGCTGTTGTTCTGGGATTGATTTGAACTTTTCAGACCAAAGCACGTTCATCTCTAGGAGATTTAACGCGTCTCCTTCCTGAGCGGTATGACGGCTGTGTGGTCCCATGGTGTTTATACTTGCGTACTATTGTTTGTACAGATGAACGTGGTACCTTCAGGCGTTTGGAAATTGCTCCCAAGGATGAACCAGACTTGTGGAGGTCTACAATTTTTTTTCTGAGGTCTTGGCTGATTTCTTTTGATTTTCCCATGATGTCAAGCAAAGAGGCACTGAGTTTGAAGGTAGACCTTGAAATACATCCACAGGTACACCTCCAATTGACTCAAATGATGTAATTTAGCCTATCAGAAGCTTCTAAAGCCATGACAGCATTTTCTGGAGTTTTCCAAGCTGTTTAAAGGCACAGTCAACTTAGTGTATGTAAACTTCTGACCTACTGGAATTGTGATACAGTGAATTATAATCTGTCTGTAAACATTTGTTGGAAAAATTACTTGTGTCATGTAGATGTCCTAACCGACTTGAAAAACAAGTTAGATGGCTGCACCACACCAGCTAGTGGCACTGTAGAGGTCATTGGCACCAGTGTCACAATGGGATACTAGAACAATAACTGTTGATCAATTGGACTTTGTCTTATGCAAATTTATGTTAGATTTTAATTATGCAGATGACCAATGTGAAATTATGTGTTATCTATATATATATCACATATTGTTGCTGAAAAACAGTCTTAACGTAGTGAAAAATGTATATTGTATTGTGGAAAATGTGAAACTGGAAGTCCTACTACCACTTGCGCAATCAGCAGAGAGAGAGAGAGAGACACTACATGATAGAGTGCCTGCTTTGTTACCCAACTGAGCTGCTCACAGCTATATTTATGAAATACTGTTTTCAGAATGAATTATTCTCAATGTTGCATAACATAATCAAGTCACCAGTTATGTCTCTGTGTGTGTTGGAGCTGGGTGAGACAGGGCTGTGGTATCAGATCATGTGTGTGGAGCTGGGTGAGACAGGGCTGTGGTATCAGATCATGTGTGTTGGAGCTGGGTGAGACAGGGCTGAGGTATCAGATCATGTGTGTGGGGCTGGGTGAGACAGGGCTGAGGTATCAGATCATGTGTGTGGGGCTGGGTGAGACAGGGCTGTGGTATCAGATCATTTGTGTTGGGGCTGGGTGAGACAGGGCTGAGGTATCAGATCATGTGTGTTGGGGCTGGCTGAGACAGGGCTGAGGTATCAGATAATGTGTGTTGGGGCTGGGTGAGACAGGGCTGAGGTATCAGATCATGTGTGTTGGGGCTGGGTGAGACAGGGCTGTGGTATCGGGTGGGTGGGGTGGGAAGTGAAGTGTTAGAGTTTGTGCTGCTATAAGAATGAGTCAGAGGCCAAGCTAACCAACTGACACAGCCAGACAGACAGCAAGACTGACAGACAGCCAGTGTTTACATGAAGCCTTACGTTAACAGCAGCGATGTCGTTCTCGTAGGCGTCCCTCAGTTTCCTCATGACCTCCCCCTCAGCCTTACAGCACGCCTCCATACTGCCCTTCACTGTGATGGTCCTCTCTGGGTTACAGATGGTTATGTCCTGTAACCTGGAACACATACATCAAGTCAGCAAGTAACCCTAACGCTTCCCTGGGTTACAGATGGTCCTGGACACATCTGGATTCTCTTATAGATGGTCCTCTCTGGGTTAGATGGTCCAGACACATCTGGATTCCCTTATAGATGGTCCTCTCTGGGTTACAGATGGTCCTGGACACATCTGGATTCCATTATAGATGGTCCTCTCTGGGTTAGATGGTCCAGACACATCTGGATTCCCTTATAGATGGTCCTCTCTGGGTTAGATGGTCCAGACACCTCTGGATTCCCTTATAGATGGTCCTCTCTGGGTTACAGATGGTCCAGACACATCTGGATTCCCTTATAGATGGTCCTTTCTAGGTTACAGATGGTCCAGACACATCTGGATTCCCTTATAGATGGTCCTCTCTGGGTTACAGATGGTCCTGGACACATCTGGATTCCATTATAGATGGTCCTCTCTGGGTTAGATGGTCCAGACACATCTGGAGTCCCTTATAGATGGTCTTCTCTGGGTTACAGATGGTCCAGACACATCTGGATTCCCTTATAGATGGTCCTCTCTGGGTTACAGATGGTCCTGGACACATCTGGATTCCATTATAGATGGTCCTCTCTGGGTTAGATGGTCCAGACACATCTGGAGTCCCTTATAGATGGTCTTCTCTGGGTTACAGATGGTCCAGACACATCTGGATTCCCTTATAGATGGTCCTCTCTAGGTTACAGATGGTCCAGAAACATCTGGATTCTCTTATAGATGGTCCTCTCTGGGTTAGATTTTCCAGACACATCTGGATTCCCTTATAGATGGTCCTCTCTGGGTTAGATGGTCAAGACACATCTGGATTCCCTTGTAGATGATCCTTTCTAGGTTACAGATGGTCCAGACACATCTGGATTCCCTTATAGATGGTCCTCTCTGGGTTACAGATGGTCCTGGACACATCTGGATTCCATTATAGATGGTCCTCTCTGGGTTAGATGGTCCAGACACATCTGGAGTCCCTTATAGATGGTCTTCTCTGGGCTACAGATGGTCCTGGACACATCTGGATTCCCTTATAGATGGTCCTCTCTGGGTTACAGATGGTCCAGACACATCTGGATTCCCTTATAGATGGTCTTCTCTGGGTTACAGATGGTCCAGACACATCTGGATTCCCTTATAGATGGTCCTCTCTGGGTTACAGATGGTCCAGGACACATCTGGATTCCCTTATCGATGGTCCTGTTTGGGTGACAGATGGTCCAGACACATCTGGATTGTGATGTCACTACAGGAGGAAAGGATGGAGAGTAGAAACCCTTCTCAGAACACTCAGTCGCGCTCACACCCTCTCTGTCACACACCCTCTCTGTCACACACCCTCCCATTCATTACCCCCCTCCAACACAATGATACAGAGCCATTCATTACCACCCCCCCCAACACAATGATTCAGTGCCATTCATTACCCCCCCCCCCCAACACAATGATACAGAGCCATTCATTACCCACCCCCCCAACATAATGATACAGAGCCATTCATTACCTCCCCCCAACACAATGATACACAGCCATTCATTACCCCCCCAACACAATGATACAGAGCCATTCATTACCCCGAATTGGAGTGGGTCTAGGGTTTCTTGGATGATGGTGTTGATGTGAGCCATGACCAGCCTTTTAAAGCACTTCATGGCTACTGACGTGAGTGCTATGCACCATAGCACTCACATCAGTAGCCATGAAGTGCTTTTTAGTCATTTAGGCAGGAACAGGAACTGGGATTTGTCAGACCAGGCAATGTTTTTCCACTTGCGTGCCCATAGGAGCTGCTTGTTCTTGCTAATAGGAGTGGAACCCGGTGTGGTCGTCTGCTGCAATAGCCCATCCGTGACAAGGACCGACAAGTTGTATGTTCCGAGATGCCATTCTGCACATTGTTGTACAGCTCCATTATTTGCCTGTTTGTGGCCCGCCTGTTAACACGATTCTTGTCCTTCTCATCAACAAGCTGTTTTCACCCATAGGACTGCCACTGACTGAATGTTTTTTGTTTGTCGCCACATTCACCTGGCTATCCGTCAATAAAAATGGGGCCATCTGGTTTGTTTAATATATATACTGTACTTTAACTTTTTATACTTAAGTACATTTTAAAACCAAATACTTTTAGACTTTTATTCAAGTAATATTTTACTGGGTGACTTTCACTTTTACTTGAGTATGAACATTTTTCCACCACTGCTAGGCAGTCTGTGACTGAGTCTGTACACTAGGCAGTCTGTGACTGAGTCTGTACACTAGGCAGTCTGTGACTGAGTCTGTACACTAGGCAGTCTGTGACTGAGTCTGTACACTAGGCAGTCTGTGACTGAGTCTGTACACTAGGTAGTCTGTGACTGAGTCTGTACACTAGGCAGTCTGTGACTGAGTCTGTACACTAGGTCGTCTGTGACTGAGTCTGTACACTAGGCAGTCTGTGACTGAGTCTGTACACTAGGTCGTCTGTGACTGAGTCTGTACACTAGGCAGTCTGTGACTGAGTCTGTACACTAGGTAGTCTGTGACTGAGTCTGTACACTAGGCAGTCTGTGACTGAGTCTGTACACTAGGTAGTCTGTGACTGAGTCTGTACACTAGGCAGTCTGTGACTGAGTCTGTACACTAGGCAGTCTGTGACTGAGTCTGTACACTAGGCAGTCTGTGACTGAGTCTGTACACTAGGCAGTCTGTGACTGAGTAGGTACACTAGGCAGTCTGTGACTGAGTCTGTACACTAGGCAGTCTGTGACTGAGTCTGTACACTAGGCAGTCTGTGACTGAGTCTGTACACTAGGCAGTCTGTGACTGAGTCTGTACACTAGGCAGTCTGTGACTGAGTCTGTACACTAGGCAGTCTGTGACTGAGTCTGTACACTAGGCAGTCTGTGACTGAGTCTGTACACTAGGCAGTCTGTGACTGAGTCTGTACACTAGGCAGTCTGTGACTGAGTCTGTACACTAGGTAGTCTGTGACTGAGTCTGTACACTAGGTCGTCTGTGACTGAGTCTGTACACTAGGTAGTCTGTGACTGAGTCTGTACACTAGGTCGTCTGTGACTGAGTCTGTACACTAGGCAGTCTGTGACTGAGTCTGTACACTAGGTAGTCTGTGACTGAGTCTGTACACTAGGTCGTCTGTGACTGAGTCTGTACACTAGGTAGTCTGTGACTGAGTCTGTACACTAGGTCGTCTGTGACTGAGTCTGTACACTAGGCAGTCTGTGACTGAGTCTGTACACTAGGCAGTCTGTGACTGAGTCTGTACACTAGGCAGTCTGTGACTGAGTCTGTACACTAGGCAGTCTGTGACTGAGTCTGTACACTAGGCGGTCTGTGACTGAGTCTGTACACTAGGCAGTCTGTGACTGAGTCTGTACACTAGGCAGTCTGTGACTGAGTCTGTACACTAGGCAGTCTGTGACTGAGTCTGTACACTAGGCAGTCTGTGACTGAGTCTGTACACTAGTCAGTCTGTGACTGAGTCTGTACACTAGGCAGTCTGTGACTGAGTCTGTACACTAGGTAGTCTGTGACTGAGTCTGTACACTAGGTCGTCTGTGACTGAGTCTGTACACTAGGTAGTCTGTGACTGAGTCTGTACACTAGGCAGTCTGTGACTGAGTCTGTACACTAGGCGGTCTGTGACTGAGTCTGTACACTAGGCAGTCTGTGACTGAGTCTGTACACTAGGCAGTCTGTGACTGAGTCTGTACACTAGGCGGTCTGTGACTGAGTCTGTACACTAGGCGGTCTGTGACTGAGTCTGTACACTAGGCGGTCTGTGACTGAGTCTGTACACTAGGCAGTCTGTGACTGAGTCTGTACACTAGGCGGTCTGTGACTGAGTCTGTACACTAGGCGGTCTGTGACTGAGTCTGTACACTAGGCTAGTCTGTGACTGAGTCTGTACACTAGGCAGTCTGTGACTGAGTCTGTACACTAGGTAGTCTGTGACTGAGTCTGTACACTAGGCAGTCTGTGACTGAGTCTGTACACTAGGCAGTCTGTGACTGAGTCTGTACACTAGGCAGTCTGTGACTGAGTCTGTACACTAGGCAGTCTGTGACTGAGTCTGTACACTAGGCAGTCTGTGACTGAGTCTGTACACTAGGCAGTCTGTGACTGAGTCTGTACACTAGGCAGTCTGTGACTGAGTCTGTACACTAGGCAGTCTGTGACTGAGTCTGTACACTAGGCAGTCTGTGACTGAGTCTGTACACTAGGCAGTCTGTGACTGAGTCTGTACACTAGGCAGTCTGTGACTGAGTCTGTACACTAGGCAGTCTGTGACTGAGTCTGTACACTAGGTAGTCTGTGACTGAGTCTGTACACTAGGCAGTCTGTGACTGAGTCTGTACACTAGGCAGTCTGTGACTGAGTCTGTACACTAGGTAGTCTGTGACTGAGTCTGTACACTAGGCAGTCTGTGACTGAGTCTGTACACTAGGCAGTCTGTGACTGAGTCTGTACACTAGGCAGTCTGTGACTGAGTCTGTACACTAGGCAGTCTGTGACTGAGTCTGTACACTAGGCAGTCTGTGACTGAGTCTGTACACTAGGCAGTCTGTGACTGAGTCTGTACACTAGGCAGTCTGTGACTGAGTCTGTACACTAGGCAGTCTGTGACTGAGTCTGTACACTAGGCAGTCTGTGACTGAGTCTGTACACTAGGCAGTCTGTGACTGAGTCTGTACACTAGGCAGTCTGTGACTGAGTCTGTACACTAGGTAGTCTGTGACTGAGTCTGTACACTAGGCAGTCTGTGACTGAGTCTGTACACTAGGCAGTCTGTGACTGAGTCTGTACACTAGGTAGTCTGTGACTGAGTCTGTACACTAGGCAGTCTGTGACTGAGTCTGTACACTAGGCAGTCTGTGACTGAGTCTGTACACTAGGCAGTCTGTGACTGAGTCTGTACACTAGGCAGTCTGTGACTGAGTCTGTACACTAGGCAGTCTGTGACTGAGTCTGTACACTAGGCGGTCTGTGACTGAGTCTGTACACTAGGTCGTCTGTGACTGAGTCTGTACACTAGGCAGTCTGTGACTGAGTCTGTACACTAGGCAGTCTGTGACTGAGTCTGTACACTAGGCAGTCTGTGACTGAGTCTGTACACTAGGTAGTGAACAGACTCAGTTGGAACGTCATTTCCGGTCACAACTTGTAGACTTGTTTACATGCTGCTGTGCGGCGTGTTGCTAACCTTACTTTGCTACCTGCCGCTCATTCAGCCAAAATAAACTTTCAACCGGTTCTCCTCATTAAGCAACAGGTCAGAGACCGAGCCTTCTCTGGTCTCTCTTCCTCCCGCTACGGGGTCTGAGATGCTGAAGCTTCCCACCATTAGCTCTGACAAATTGAAAACTCTAGTCATTGGCGAAACCATTACCATTAAGTATTACACTTAAAAAAAATCATCCAGCGATCATACACTGTTTACCAGGGGGCAGGGCTACCAACGTTAAGGCTAATCTGAAGATGGTGCTGGCTAACGCTAAAACTGGCGAGTGTAGAGAGTATAGAGATATTGTTATCCACGTCGGCACCAACGATGTTAGGATGAAACAGTCAGAGGTCACCAAGCACAAAATAGCATCTGCGTGTAAATCAGCTAGAAAGATGTTTCGGCATCGAGTAATTGTCTCTGGCCCCCTCCCAGTTAGGGGGAGTGATGAGCTCTACAGAAGTCTCACAACTCAATCGCTGATTGAAACTGTTTTCTGCCCATCCCAAAATATAGAATTTGTAGATAATTGGCCCTCTTTCTGGGACTCACCGACTAACAGGACCAAGCCTGGCCTGCTAAGGAGTGACGGACTCCATCCTAGCTGGAGGGGTGCTCTCATCTTATCTACCAACATAGACAGGGCTCTAACTCCCCTAGCTCCACAATGAAATAGGGTGCAGGCCAAGCAGCAAACTGTTAGCCAGCCTGCCAGCTTAGTTGAGTCTGCCACTAGCACAGTCAGTGTAGTCAGCTCAGCTATTCCCATTGAGTGTCTGTGCATCTATCTAGATTGGGCAAAACAAAACATGGCGGTGTTCGCCTTAGGAATCTCACTAGAATAAAGACCTTAAGCCTTATGAATTTACTGTGTTAAATGAGGCCTCACCTCCTGGTTACACTAGTGAGCATATCCCCCGTGCATCCCGCAAAGGCAGAGGTGTTGCTAACATTCACAATAGAACATTTCAATTTACAAAAAAAAACGACTGCGTTTTTGTCTTTTGAGCTTCTAGTCATGAAATGTATGCAGCCTACTCAATCACTTTTTATAGGTACTGTTTACAGGCCTCCTGGGCCATATACAACGTTCCTCACTGAGGTCCCTGAATTCCTATCGGACCTTGTAGTCATGGCAGATAATATTCACATTTTTGGTGAATTTAATATTCACATGGAAAAGTCCACAGACTCACTCCAAAAGGCTTTCGGAGCCATCATCGACTCAGTGGGTTTTGTCCAACATGTCTCCGGACCTACTCACTGCCACAGTCATACTCTGGACCTAGTTTTGTCCTGTGGAATAAATGTTGTAATGTTTTTCCTCATAATCCTGGACTATCAGACCAACATTTTATTATGTTTGCAATCGAAAAACAAATCTGCTCAGACCCCAACCAAGGATCATCAATATCCGTACTATACATTCTCGGACAACCCAAGTCCTAGATGCCCTTCCAGACTCCCTCCACCTCCTCAAGGACGTCAGAGTACAAAAATCAGTCAACCAACTAACTGAGGAACTCAATTTAACGTTGATTAATACCCAAGATGCATTTGTCATAAGAAACTGTCCCCCTGGTATACAGAAAATACCCGAGCTCTGAGCAAGATTCCTGAAAATTGGAGCGGAAATGGCGCCACACCAAACTGGATGTCTTCTGACTAGCTTGGAAAGACAGTACCGTGCATTATCGAAGAGCCCTCACTGCTGCTCTACCAAACTGGAAGTCTTCTGACTAGCTTGGAAAGACAGTACCGTGCAGTGTCGAAGAGCCCTTACTGCTGCTCGATCATCCTATATTTCCAACTTAACTGAGGAGAATAAGAACAATCCCCCCCCAAAAAATTGACACTGTCGCAAAGCTAACTGAAAAGCAGCATTCCCCAAGAGAGGATGGCTTTCACAGCAGTGATAAATTCATGAACTTCTTTGACGAAAAGATCATGATCTCAAGAAGGCTAATTACAGACTCCTCTTTCAGTCTATGTATTCCTCCAAAGCTCAGTTGTCCTGAGTCTGCACATCACTGCCAGGATCTAGGATCAAGGGAGACACTCAAGTTTGTAATACTAGATCTCTTGACACATTGACAAAAATAATCATGGCTTCTAAACCTTCAAGCTGCATGCTGGAACCTATTCCAACTAAACTACGGAAAGAGCTGCTTTCTGTGCTTGTCCCTCCTACAGTGCCTTGCGAAAGTATTCGGCCCCCTTGAACTTTGCGACCTTTTGCCACATTTCAGGCTTCAAACATAAAGATATAAAACTGTATTTTTTTGTGAAGAATCAACAACAAGTGGGACACAATCATGAAGTGGAACGACATTTATTGGTAATTTCAAACTTTTTTAACAAATCAAAAACGGAAAAATTGGGCGTGCAAAATTATTCAGCCCCTTTACTTTCAGTGCAGCAAACTCTCTCCAGAAGTTCAGTGGGGATCTCTGAATGATCCAATGTTGACCTAAATGACTAATGATGATAAATACAATCCACCTGTGTGTAATCAAGTCTCCGTATAAATGCACCTGCACTGTGATAGACTCAGAGGTCCGTCAAAAGCGCAGAGCATCATGAAGAACAAGGAACACACCAGGCAGGTCCGAGATACTGTTGTGAAGAAGTTTAAAGCCGGATTTGGATACAAAAAGATTTCCCAAGCTTTAAACATCCCAAGGAGCACTGTGCAAGTGATAATATTGAAATGGAAGGAGTATCAGACCACTGCAAATCTACCAAGACCTGGCCGTCCCTCTAAACCTTCAGCTCATACAAGGAGAAGACTGATCAGAGATGCAGCCAAGAGGCCCATGATCACTCTGGATGAACTGCAGAGATCTACAGCTGAGGTGGGAGACTCTGTCCATAGGACAACAATCAGTCGTATATTGCACAAATCTGGCCTTTATGGAAGAGTGGCAAGAAGAAAGCCATTTCTTAAAGATATCCATAAAAAGTGTCATTTAAAGTTTGCCACAAGACGCCTGGGAGACACACCAAACATGTGGAAGAAGGTGCTCTGGTCAGATGAAACCAAAATTGAACTTTTTGGCAACAATGCAAAACGTTATGTTTGGCGTAAAAGCAACACAGCTCATCACCATGAACACACCATCCCCACTGTCAAACATGGTGGTGGCAGCATCATGGTTTGGGCCTGCTTTTCTTCAGCAGGGACAGGGAAGATGGTTAAAATTGATGGGAAGATGGATGGAGCCAAATACAGGACCATTCTGGAAGAAAACCTGATGGAGTCTGCAAAAGACCTGAGACTGGGACGGAGATTTGTCTTCCAACAAGACAATGATCCAAAACATAAAGCAAAATCTACAATGGAATGGTTCAAAAATAAACATATCCAGGTGTTAGAATGGCCAAGTCAAAGTCCAGACCTGAATCCAATCGAGAATCTGTGGAAAGAACTGAAAACTGCTGTTCACAAATGCTCTCCATCCAACCTCACTGAGCTCGAGCTGTTTTGCAAGGAGGAATGGGAAAAAATTTCAGTCTCTCGATGTGCAAAACTGATAGAGACATACCCCAAGCGACTTACAGCTGTAATCGCAGCAAAAGGTGGCGCTACAAAGTATTAACTTAAGGGGGCTGAATCATTTTGCACGCCCAATTTTTCAGTTTTTGATTTGTTAAAAAAGTTTGAAATATCCAATAAATGTCGTTCCACTTCATGATTGTGACCCACTTGTTGTTGATTCTTCACAATAAAATGCAGTTTTATATCTTTATGTTTGAAGCCTGAAATGTGGCAAAAGGTCGCAAAGTTCAAGGGGGCCGAATACTTTTGCAAGGCACTGTATGTTGAATATAATAAACGGCTCTCTATCCACCGGATGTGTACCAAACTCACTAAAAGTGGCAGTAATAAAGCCTCTCTTGAAAAAGCCAAACCTTGACCCAGAAAATATAAAAAACTATCGGCCTATATCGAATATCCAATTCCTCTCAACATTTTGAAAAGCTGTTGCGCAGCAACTTACTGCATTCCTGAAGACAACCAATGTATACGAAACGCTTCAGTCTGGTTTTAGACCCCATCATAGCACTGAGACTGCACTCGTGAAGGTGGTAACTGACCTATTAATGGCATCAGACCAAGGCTCTGCATCTGTTCTCGTGCTCCTAGACCTACCTTAGTGCTGCTTTTGATACCATCGATCTGCTTTCACTGCTATGCGGACAACACACAGCTGTACATTTTGATGAAACATGGTGAAGCCCCAAAATTGCCCCCCCTGGAAGCCTGTGTTTCATAAGGAAGTGGATGGCTTCAAATGTTTTACTTTTAAACTCGGACAAAACAGATATGCTAGTTCTAGGTCCCAAGAAACAAAGAGATATTCTGTTGGATCTGACTATTAATCTGGATGGTTGTACAGTCGTCTCAAATAAAACTGAAGTACCTCGGCATTACTCTGGAACCTGATCTCTCTTTTGAAGAACATATCAAAACTGTTTCAAGGACAGCTTTTTTCCATCTACGTAACATTGCAAAAATCAGAAACTTTTTGTCCAAAAATGATGTAGAAAAATTAATCGATGCTTTTGTCACCTCTAGATTAGACTACTGCAATGCTCTACTTTCCGGCTACCCAGATAAAGCAGTAAATAAACTTCAGTTAGTGCTAAACACGGCTGCTAGATACCTGACTAGAACCAAAAAATGTGATCATATTACTCCAGTGCTAGCCTCTGGCTTCCTGTTAAGGCAAGGGCTGATTTCAAGGTTTTACTGCTAACCTACAAAGCATTACATGGGCTTGCTCCTACCTATCTCTCTGATTTGGTCCTGCCGTACATACCTACATGTACGCTACGGTCACAAGACGCAGGCCTCCTAATTGTCCCTAGAATTTCTAAGCAAACAGCTGGAGGCAGGGCTTTCTCCTATAGAGCTCCATTTTTATGGAATGGTCTGCCTACCCATGTGAGAGACGCAGATTCGGTCTCGACCTTTAAGTCTTTATTGAAGACTCCTCTCTTCAGTAGGTCCTATGACTGAGTGTAGTCTGGCCCAGGAGTGTGAAGGTGAACGGAAAGGCTCTGGAGCAACGAACCGCCCTTGCTGTCTCTGCCTGGCCGGTTCCCCTCTTTCCACTGGGATTCTCTGCCACTGACCCTATTACAGGGGCTGAGTCACTGGCTAACTGGTGCTCTTCCTTGCCGTCCCTAGGAGGGGTGCGTCACTTGAGTGGGTTGAGTCACTGACATGATCGTCCTGTCCGGGTTGGCGAACCACTCGGGTTCGTGCCGTGGGGGAGAACACCCATATCTACTGGGTGAAATTCCACAGTGTGCCATCACAGCAGCAAGATTTGTGACCTGTTGCCACGAGAAAAGGGCAACCAGTGAAGAACACACACCATTGTAAATACAACCCATATTTATGCTTATTTATTTTATCTTGTGTCCTTTAACCATTTGTACATTGTTAAAACACTGTGTATATATATATATAATATGACATTTGTAATGTCTTTACTGTTTTGAAACCTCTGTATGTGTAATGTTTACTGTTAATTTTTGTTGTTTTTCACTTTATATATTAACTTTGTATGTTGTCTACCTCACTTGCTTTGGCAATGTTAACACATGTTTCCCATGCCAATAAAGCCCTTGAATTGAATTGAATTGAATTGAATTGAACTTCGTGGGCTATACTCGGCCTTGTCTCAGGATAGTAAGTTGGTGATTGAAGATATCCCTCTAGTGGTGTGGGGGCTGTGCCTTGACAAAGTGGGTGGGGTTATATCCTGCCTGGTTGGCCCTGTCCGGGGGTATCGTTGGATGGGGCCACAGTGTCTCAGGACCCCTCCTGTCTCAGCCTCCAGTATTTATGCTGGTCAGTCTGTTATATCTGGAGTATTTCTCCTGTCTTATCCAGTGTCCTGTGTTAATTTAAGTATGCTCTCTCTAATTCTATTTCTTTCTTTCTTTCTTTCGTCGTGCTGCTGCTCCAGTTTCAACTGTTCTGCCTGAGGCTATGGAACCCTGACCTGTTCACTGGACGTGCTACCTGTCCCAGACCTGCTGTTTTCAACTCTCTAAAGACAGCAGGAGCGGTAGAGATACTCTGAATGATCGGCTATAAAAAGCCAACTGACATTTACTCCTGAGGTGCTGACCTGTTGCCCCCTCGACAACTACTGTGATTATTATTATTTGACCCTGCTGGTCATCTATGAACATTTGAACATCTTGTCCATGTTCTGTTATAATCTCCACCCGGCACAGCCAGAAGAGGACTGGCCACCGCTCATAGCCTGGTTCCTCTCTAGGTTTCTTCCTAGGTTCTGGCCTTTCTACTGAGTTTTTCCTAGCCACCGTGCTTCTACACCTGCATTGCTTGCTGTTTGGGGTTTTAGGCTGGGTTTCTGTACAGCACTTTGTGACATCAGCTGATGTAAGAAGGGCTTTATAAATTCATTTGATTGAGGTAGTTGGTGACTGAGTCTGTACACTCGGTAGTTGTGACTTGCTATAGTGACTGGTGTGTGTGTATGTGCGTGCGTGCGTGTGTGTGTGTGTAAGTTGATTTAGGATGTATAAACGGCTGAAGTGAATTGAGCATTACTTTACATGCAACACTGTGGGAAGAACAGCACAGTGAAACCAAACACAGAGAGAGAGGTAGCTGGCTCTTACGAGGAGATAGTAATCTTGGTCCCTGTCTCTTCTTCTATCTTCTTCAGGTTTCTTCCCTCCTTACCGATCAGTCGTCCCACCAGACTGTTGTGGGCCAGGATCTTCAGAGGAATCTCCTCCTCCCTGTAGGAAGAGAGGGTTAGAGCTAGTGAATCAATAACAGCTGCATTGAATAAAAGGCCACGGCTCCAGACCATTGATGTGGCATGAGGAATGTAATGTTGGGGTGGGATGAGTTGGCATGTGTGTGCGTGCACACACGCTTGTGTGTGTCAGAATGAACTGGCTGGGAAGTGAAACACTGATTAGAATGTGAAAGCTTCATGAGGGCTGAGGGAGGAAGGAGAGGAGACAGAGAGGGGGGATAAGGAGGAGGAGGAGGTGTTAGAGGAGGGGGTGGAGGAGAGGATAGAGGTGAAAGAAGAAGGGAAGGAGGTGGGGGTAGAGGGGAGGAGGTGGGGGTAGAGGAGAGGGGTGGAGAGGAGGGAGAGAGGTGAGGGGGTGTCGTAATGGTGTAGTATGGGTTTGTAGTAGTGATGGTGTTTGGGTAGTAATGGTGTAGTAGTGACGGTGTTGGGGGGTAGTAATGGTGTAGTAGTGAGGGTGTTGGTGTAGTAGTGACGGTGTTGGGGGGTAGTAATGGTGTAGTAGGTTTGTAGTAGTGAGGGTGTTGGGGTAGTAATGGTGTAGTATGGGTTTGTAGTAGTGAGGGTGTAGTAGTGAGGGCGTTGGGGGTAGTAATGGTGTAGTAGGGGTGTAGTATTAATGGTGTAGTAGTGACGGTGTTGGGGGGTAGTAATGGTGTAGTAGGTTTGTAGTAGTGAGGGTGTTGGGGTAGTAGGGTGTAGTAGTGAGGGTGTTGGGGTAGTGATGGTGTAGTAGTGAGGGTGTTGGGTGGTAGTAATGGTGTAGTAGGTTTGTAGTAGTGAGGGTGTTGGGGGTAGTAATGGTGTAGTAGGGGTGTAGTATTAATGGTGTAGTAGTGACGGTGTAGGGTGGTAGTAATGGTGTAGTAGGTTTGTAGTAGTGAGGGTGTTGGGGTAGTAGGGTGTAGTAGTGAGGGTGTTGGGGTAGTAATGGTGTAGTAGTGAGGGTGTTGGGTGGTAGTAATGGTGTAGTAGGTTTGTAGTAGTGAGGGTGTTGGGGTAGTAGGGGTGTAGTAGTGAGGGTGTAGTAATGGTGTAGTGTGTAGTAGAGGTGTAGTAATGGTGTGGGGTGTAGTGTAGATGTAGTGGTGAGGGTGTGGTAATGGTGTAGTAGGGGTGTAGTAATGGTGTAGTGTGTAGTAGTGAGGGTGTAGTGTGTAGTGGGGGTGTAGTAATTGTGTAGGGGTGTAGTGTAGGTGTAGTAGTGAGGGTGACAGACTTCTCCCCATTTTAGCTACTGTTGTATCAATATGTTTTGACCATGACAGTTTACAATCCAGGGTTTCTCCAAACAGTTTAGTCTCCTCAACTTGCTCAATTTCCACATTATTCATTACCAGATTTAGTTGAGGTTTAGAGTTTAGTGAATGATTTGTCCCAAATACAATGCTTTTAGTTTTAGAAATATTTAGGACTAACTTATTCCTTGCCACCCACTCTGAAAGTAACTGCAGCTCTTTGTTGAGTGTTGCAGTCATTTCAGTCGCTGTAGTAGCTGAGGTGTATAGTGTTGAGTGTTGCAGTCATTTCAGTCTCTGTAGTAGCTGACGTGTATAGTGTTGAGTGTTGCAGTCATTTCAGTCTCTGTAGTAGCTGACGTGTATAGTGTTGAGTGTTGCAGTCATTTCAGTCTCTGTAGTAGCTGACGTGTATAGTGTTGAGTGTTGCAGTCATTTCAGTCTCTGTAGTAGCTGACGTGTATAGTGTTGAGTGTTGCAGTCATTTCAGTCTCTGTAGTAGCTGACGTGTATAGTGTTGAGTGTTGCAGTCATTTCAGTCTCTGTAGTAGCTGACGTGTATAGTGTTGAGTGTTGCAGTCATTTCAGTCTCTGTAGTAGCTGACGTGTATAGTGTTGAGTGTTGCAGTCATTTCAGTCTCTGTGGTAGCTGACGTGTATAGTGTTGAGTGTTGCAGTCATTACAGTCTCTGTGGTAGCTGACGTGTATAGTGTTGAGTGTTGCAGTCATTACAGTCTCTGTAGTAGCTGACGTGTATAGTGTTGAGTGTTGCAGTCATTTCAGTCGCTGTAGTGGCTGACGTGTATAGTGTTGAGTGTTGCAGTCATTTCAGTCTCTGTAGTAGCTGACGTGTATAGTGTTGAGTGTTGCAGTCATTACAGTCTCTGTAGTAGCTGACGTGTATAGTGTTGAGTGTTGCAGTCATTTCAGTCTCTGTAGTAGCTGACGTGTATAGTGTTGAGTGTTGCAGTCATTTCAGTCTCTGTAGTGGCTGACGTGTATAGTGTTGAGTGTTGCAGTCATTTCAGTCTCTGTAGTAGCTGACGTGTATAGTGTTGAGTGTTGCAGTCATTTCAGTCTCTGTAGTAGCTGACGTGTATAGTGTTGAGTGTTGCAGTCATTTCAGTCTCTGTAGTGGCTGACGTGTATAGTGTTGAGTGTTGCAGTCATTTCAGTCACTGTGGTAGCTGACGTGTATAGTGTTGAGTGTTGCAGTCATTTCAGTCTCTGTAGTGGCTGACGTGTATAGTGTTGAGTGTTGCAGTCATTTCAGTCACTGTGGTAGCTGATGTGTATAGTGTTGAGTGTTGCAGTCATTTCAGTCACTGTGGTAGCTGATGTGTATAGTGTTGAGTGTTGCAGTCATTTCAGTCTCTGTAGTAGCTGATGTGTATAGTGTTGAGTGTTGCAGTCATTTCAGTCTCTGTAGTGGCTGACGTGTATAGTGTTGAGTGTTGCAGTCATTTCAGTCTCTGTAGTGGCTGACGTGTATAGTGTTGAGTGTTGCAGTCATTTCAGTCTCTGTAGTGGCTGACGTGTATAGTGTTGAGTGTTGCAGTCATTTCAGTCGATGTAGTGGCTGACGTGTATAGTGTTGAGTGTTGCAGTCATTTCAGTCTCTGTAGTGGCTGACGTGTATAGTGTTGAGTGTTGCAGTCATTTCAGTCGCTGTAGTGGCTGACGTGTATAGTGTTGAGTGTTGCAGTCATTTCAGTCGCTGTAGTGGCTGACGTGTATAGTGTTGAGTGTTGCAGTCATTTCAGTCGCTGTAGTGGCTGACGTGTACAGTGTTGAGTCATCCACATGCATAGACAGAATGGCTTTGGCATGTTGGAAGTAAGTAAAGACTGAAAAAAGCAAGGGCCCTGGGGATTTCCTGATTCTGCCTGGATCATTTTTGGAGAAGCTTCCATGAAAGAACAGCCTCTGTGTTCTGTTACAAAGGTAACTCTATATCCACAATATAGCAGGGGGTGCAAAGACATATATGTAACTTTAGAAATAAGGTTCATGAAATCAATAACTTGCTAACATCAGATAACATTCATATATTAGCCATTTCTGAGACTCACTAAGATAATTAATTTGATGATACTGCAGTAGCAATACAAGGATATAAAATCTATAGAAGAGACAGACATGTTTATAGGGGAGGTGTTGCTGTATATTCAGTCATATCCCTGTAATGTTTATAGGGGAGGTGTTGCTGTATATTCAGTCATATCCCTGTAATGTTTATAGGGGAGGTGTTGCTGTATATTCAGAGTCATATCCCTGTAATGCTTATGGGGGAGGTGTTGCTGTATATATTCAGTCATATCCCTGTAATGCTTATAGGGGAGGTGTTGCTGTATATTCAGAGCCATATCCCTGTAATGTTTATAGGGGAGGTGTTGCTGTATATTCAGAGCCATATCCCTGTAATGTTTATAGGGGAGGTGATGCTGTACATATTCAGTCATATCCCTGTAATGTTTATAGGGGAGGTGTTGTATGTATTCAGTCATATCCCTGTAATGCTTATGGGGGAGGTGTTGCTGTATATATTCAGAGCCGTTTAATGCTTAGAGAAGATCTTAAGTGTTATTGAAGTGTTGTGGTTGCAGGTTCACTTGGCACATCTAAAGCCTTTTCGTTTTGGGGTGTTGCTAACGGTCAGTATCTAAATCATATGTGTGAAATAACAAAGAGTTGCAGTCTGTTTTGGAATGGGTGGCTAGTAATAAACTGGTCCTGAACATCTCTTAAAGTAAGAGCATTTGGTAAAAATCCTTCCCTAAGTTCGAGACCTCAGCTGAACCTGGTAATGAATGGTGTGGTGTGGCTGTTGAACAAGTTGAGGAGACTCAATTACTACGTGTGCCTTTTTATTTATCAAGTTCTGTCCTGGAGCTGTTCTTGTCTATTTAATGTTCTGTATTATGTCATGTTTTTCCTATGATAATGTCAAAAGCCACACTAAAGTCTAACAAAACAGCCCCCACAATCATTTTTATACCAATTTCTCTCAGCCAATTATCAGTAATTTGTGTAAGTGCTGTGCTTGTTGAATGTCCCTCCCTACATGTGTGCTGAAAGTCTGTTGTAAATTTGTTTACTGTGAAATACCATTGAATCTGGTCAAACATTTTTTCCAGAAGTTTACTAAGGGTTGGTAAGAGGCTGATTGGTTGGCTGTTTGAGCCAGTAAAGGGGGCTTTACTATTCTTAGGTAGCAGAAAGACTTTAGCTTCCCTCCAGGCCCGAGGGCACACACTCCATTAGGCTTCAATTGAAGATGTGCAATACCGTACTCTATTATCCTCAGTCATTTTCCAAGTCTTCAGACCCCGGTGGCTCGTCATTGTTGATAGACAACAATTTTCACCTCTTCCACACTAACTTTACGGAACTCAAAATTACAGTGTTTGTCTTTCATAATGTGGTCAGATATACTTGGACGTGTAGTGTTAGTGTTTGTTGCTGGCATGTCATGCCTAAGTTTGCTAATCTTGGCAATTAAAAAAAGTATTAAAGAAGTTGGCAATATCAGTAAGTTTTGTGATGAATGAGCCATCTGATTCAATTAATGATGGTGCTGAGTTTTTAAAATATAATTTAAGGTGCTACAAAGCTTTTTACTATCATTCTTTATATAATTTATCTTTGTTTCATAATATAGTTTCTTCTTTTTATTCAGTTTAGTCACATGATTTCTCAATTTGCAGTACGTTTGCCATACCCATGTGGCTCAGTTGGTAGAGCATAGGAAATCAAACCAAATCAAATGTAATTGTCACATGCACATGGTTAGCAGATGGATCTGGATCATCCAGATGGTCATTGTCAAACTTCAGACGGGCCTGGACATGTGCTGGCTTGAGCAGGGGGACCTTGCGTGCGCTGCAGGATTTTAATCCATGACGTGTGTTACTAACGGTTTTCTTTGAGACTGTGGTCCCAGCTCTCTTCAGGTCATTGACCAGGTCCTGCCGTGTAGTTCTGGGCTGATCCCTCACCTTCCTCATGATCATTGATGCCCAACGAGGTGAGATCTTGCATGGAGCCCCAGACCGAGTGTGATTGACCGTCATCTTGAACTTCTTCCATTTTCTAATAATTGCGCCAACAGTTGTTGAGGGGTTGGAGTCTGTTTGAGTGTGTGGACAGGTGTCTTTTATAGAGGTAACGAGTTCAAACAGGTGCAGTTAATACAGGTAATGAGTGGAGGGCGGAGGGCTTCTTAAAGAACAACTAACAGGTCTGTGAGAGCCAGAATTCTTACTAGTTGGTAGGTGATCAAATACTTATGTCATGCAATAAAATGTAAATTAATTACTTAAAAATCATACAATGTGATTTTCTGGATTGAAGTGTACCTATGATAAAAATTACAGGCCTCTACATGCTTTGTAAGTAGGAATACCTGCAAAATCGGCAGTGTATCAAATACTAGTTCTCCCCACTGTACATATGAGATGAGTAATGTAGGGTATCTAAACATTATATAAAGTTACATAGTTTAAAGTGACTAGTGATACATTTATTACATCCAATTTTTTATTATTAAAGTGGCTAGCACTTGCAACGCCAGGGTTGTCGGTTCGATTCCAAAGGGGGACCAGTATGGAAATGCATGCACTCACTACTATAAGTTGCTCTGGATAAGAGCGTCTGCTAAATGACTATAATATAACATGTAAATGCCGTATTCCTCTAAACCATAACATTTTTAAATTCCACATCAATTGAACAGGATTTCAGTTTTTACAGTCATTTTCTTCATGGAATAATGTGTCAAGTGCATCGTGCGTCTGTTTGCTCCTACACCACGGACCAACAAACATATGAATCACTACAACCTATGCCTCTGGATACTGCTTTGAAGCAGATTTATGCAGCATTAGTGAAGGTGTGATCAATGAATGTTGATGATTTCATTCCTGTGCTGTTTGTAACTACCCTGGTAGGTTGACTGATATCCTGATCCAGGTTGGAGGCACTGGTTACAGTTAGAAGCTTTTTCCTGAGTGGACAGCTTGATGAAAGCCAGTCAATATTTAAATCCCCCAGAAAATATACTTCGCTGTTGATATCACATATATTATCAACCATTTCACACATGTTATCCAGATGCTGACTGTTAGCAACTTGGTGGTCTGTAGCAGCTTCCCACCAGAATGGGCTTTAGGTGAGGCAGATGAACCTGTAGCCATATGACTTCAACAGTATTTAACATGACATCCTCTCTATGCTTTACAGGAATGTGGTTCTGAATATAAACAGCAACACAAATCAAAGAAAACAAACAAATCAACCTGTCACAACTTTACAAAAACAACGAACCGAGGTCTCTCATTCAGTGTTCAACATGCGTTGAGCTCTGATGTCGCGCTCTGATGTAGGCCTACCAAATGGTGGAGTGTTGGGGTGTTGTAGTGAGGGTGTAGTAATGGTATAGTAGGGTGTAGTAGTGAGGGTGTTGGGGTGTAGTAAAGGTATAGTAGGGATGCTATAGTAGACTCACTCCTTGGTCTCGCTGGCCTCTTTCTGCATGATATCCAGGATCATGCGGCAGGCAGAGGAGCAGCCCTCTGGGGTGGCGTGGATGGTGATGGGCTTCCCTGCTGCTCCCACATTCTCCTTACGATGGATGTCCACCCTGATGGAGAGAGACAGACAGGTCACTGAAAGGCTGTTCACCCTGATGGAGAGAGACAGGAGGTCACTGAAAGGCTGTCCACCCGGAGGGAGACAGACAGGTCACTGAAAGGCTTTCCACCCTGATAGAGACAGACAGACAGGTCACTGAAAGGCTTTCCACCCTGATAGAGACAGACAGACAGGTCACTGAAAGGCTTTCCACCCTGATAGAGACAGACAGACAGGTCACTGAAAGGCTTTCCACCCTGATAGAGACAGACAGACAGGTCACTGAAAGGCTTTCCACCCTGATAGAGACAGACAGACAGGTCACTGAAAGGCTTTCCACCCTGATAGAGACAGACAGACAGGTCACTGAAAGGCTTTCCACCCTGATAGAGACAGACAGACAGGTCACTGAAAGGCTTTCCACCCGGAGGGAGACAGACAGGTCACTGAAAGGCTTTCCACCCTGATAGAGACAGACAGACAGGTCACTGAAAGGCTTTCCACCCTGATAGAGACAGACAGACAGGTCACTGAAAGGCTTTCCACCCTGATAGAGACAGACAGACAGGTCACTGAAAGGCTTTCCACCCTGATAGAGACAGACAGACAGGTCACTGAAAGGCTTTCCACCCTGATAGAGACAGACAGACAGGTCACTGAAAGGCTTTCCACCCTGATAGAGACAGACAGACAGGTCACTGAAAGGCTTTCCACCCTGATAGAGACAGACAGACAGGTCACTGAAAGGCTTTCCACCCTGATAGAGACAGACAGACAGGTCACTGAAAGGCTTTCCACCCTGATAGAGACAGACAGACAGGTCACTGAAAGGCTTTCCACCCTGATAGAGACAGACAGACAGGTCACTGAAAGGCTTTCCACCCTGATAGAGACAGACAGACAGGTCACTGAAAGGCTTTCCACCCGGAGGGAGACAGACAGGTCACTGAAAGGCTTTCCACCCTGATAGAGACAGACAGACAGGTCACTGAAAGGCTTTCCACCCTGATAGAGACAGACAGACAGGTCACTGAAAGGCTTTCCACCCTGATAGAGACAGACAGACAGGTCACTGAAAGGCTTTCCACCCTGATAGAGACAGACAGACAGGTCACTGAAAGGCTTTCCACCCTGATAGAGACAGACAGACAGGTCACTGAAAGGCTTTCCACCCTGATAGAGACAGACAGACAGGTCACTGAAAGGCTTTCCACCCTGATAGAGACAGACAGACAGGTCACTGAAAGGCTTTCCACCCTGATAGAGACAGACAGACAGGTCACTGAAAGGCTTTCCACCCTGATAGAGACAGACAGACAGGTCACTGAAAGGCTTTCCACCCTGATAGAGACAGACAGACAGGTCACTGAAAGGCTGAGACTGCATACATAATCATATTCAAGAATGGGGTCAATGCCATGTTAATTCAGCAACTGATTTAACTGAAATGTAATTAACCCCATACTTCATATTGGATATTTGACCAACAAAGGACTGTGTCTATTGCAGATCGACCCATTCTGATCCAACAACGTACTTGGACTGTGTCTGTTTAGTGACGTTCTTGATGGTTTGGCCCTCCTTGCCGATGATGGCTCCTACGAACTGTGTGGGGACCAGCATGCGGAGGGGGAAGTTATGCTGTTTGTGTCGGGGCCCTCCGAAGCCCCCCGAGGGCCCTGGCTGGGGCCCGTCCTGGTCCCTGGACGACCGACATCCCCGACGCATCCGCGGGGCAGGTAGGGGCGGAGCTGCATCCATATCCAGGATGTACGACACCCTGAAGGAGTAGCCCTCAAACTGCTGACCCGTCAACTTCTCTATGGCTCTGTGAGGGGAGAGGAGAGTCAACTTCTCTATGGCTCTGTGAGGGGAGAGGGTTAGCCCTCAAACTGCTGACCCGTCAACTTCTCTATGGCTCTGTGAGGGGAGAGGAGAGTCAACTTCTCTATGGCTCTGTGAGGGGAGAGGAGAGTCAACTTCTCTATGGCTCTGAGAGGGGAGAGGAGAGTCAACTTCTCTATGGCTCTGTGATGGGGAGAGGGTTAGCCCTCAAACTGCTGACCCGTCAACTTCTCTATGGCTCTGTGAGGGGAGAGGAGAGTCAACTTCTCTATGGCTCTGTGATGGGAAGAGGGTTAGCCCTCAAACTGCTGACCCGTCAACTTCTCTATGGCTCTGTGAGGGGAGAGGAGAGTCAACTTCTCTATGGCTCTGTGAGGGGAGAGGAGAGTCAACTTCTCTATGGCTCTGAGAGGGGAGAGGGTTAGCCCTCAAACTGCTGACCCGTCAACTTCTCTATGGCACTGTGAGGGGAGAGGGTTAGCCCTCAAACTGCTGACCCGTCAACTTCTCTATGGCTCTGAGAGGGGAGAGGGTTAGCCCTCAAACTGCTGACCCGTCAACTTCTCTATGGCTCTGTGAGGGGAGAGGAGAGTCAACTTCTCTATGGCTCTGTGAGGGGAGAGGAGAGTCAACTTCTCTATGGCTCTGAGAGGGGAGAGGGTTAGCCCTCAAACTGCTGACCCGTCAACTTCTCTATGGCTCTGTGAGGGGAGAGTCAACTTCTCTATGGCTCTGTGAGGGGAGAGGAGAGTCAACTTCTCTATGGCTCTGTGAGGGGAGAGGAGAGGAGAGGGCAAGGGCTCTGACTTGCCGAGTTAAATAAAGGTTTAAAAAATATAAAAAGGTTTAGGGTGGCTCTGATACTCTTCTTCAGTGCCAAAACACTGTCTGAGCATATCTGACTAGTCTTAGATTAATTATCCCCTCGTTGAAAAAATATTCTAACGTTTCTGCCATACTGATAGTGACAGGTGGGACATCATTTAAACACAGTAATACCACCGACAGATGACTCTACTCACACTTTGGCCTCCTCCTTGGTTGAGTATGTGGCATTCACCACAGCTGTTTCTGTGTCCGTGGTAACTGTGGATGGAGAATGAGAGAGAGAGAGAGAAAGGGTTAGGGTTAGAAACACCACGGCTGTTTCTGTGTCCATGGTAACTGTGGATGGAGAATGAGAGAAAGGGTTAGGGTTAGAAACACCACGGCTGTTTCTGTGTCCATGGTAACTGTGGATGGAGAATGAGAGAAAGGGTTAGGGTTAGAAACACCACGGCTGTTTCTGTGTCCATGGTAACTGTGGATGGAGAATGAGAGAAAGGGTTAGGGTTAGAAACACCACCGCTGTTTCTGTGTCCATGGTAACTGTGGATGGAGAATGAGACAGAGAGAGAAAGGGTTAGGGTTAGAAACACCACGGCTGTTTCTGTGTCCATGGTAACTGTGGATGGAGAATGAGAGAAAGGGTTAGGGTTAGAAACACCACCGCTGTTTCTGTGTCCATGGTAACTGTGGATGGAGAATGAGACAGAGAGAGAAAGGGTTAGGGTTAGAAACACCACGGCTGTTTCTGTGTCCGTGGTAACTGTGGATGGAGAATGAGAGAGAGAGAGAGAAAGGGTTAGGGTTAGAAACACCACGGCTGTTTCTGTGTCCGTGGTAACTGTGGATGGAGAATGAGAGAGAGAGAGAGAAAGGGTTAGGGTTAGAAACACCACCGCTGTTTCTGTGTCCATGGTAACTGTGGATGGAGAATGAGAGAAAGGGTTAGGGTTAGAAACACCACGGCTGTTTCTGTGTCCATGGTAACTGTGGATGGAGAATGAGAGAAAGGGTTAGGGTTAGAAACACCACCGCTGTTTCTGTGTCCATGGTAACTGTGGATGGAGAATGAGAGAAAGGGTTAGGGTTAGAAACACCACCGCTGTTTCTGTGTCCATGGTAACTGTGGATGGAGAATGAGAGAAAGGGTTAGGGTTAGAAACACCACAGCTGTTTCTGTGTCCATGGTAACTGTGGATGGAGAATGAGAGAAAGGGTTAGGGTTAGAAACACCACGGCTGTTTCTGTGTCCATGGTAACTGTGGATGGAGAATGAGAGAAAGGGTTAGGGTTAGAAACACCACAGCTGTTTCTGTGTCCATGGTAACTGTGGATGGAGAATGAGAGAAAGGGTTAGGGTTAGAAACACCACAGCTGTTTCTGTGTCCATGGTAACTGTGGATGGAGAATGAGAGAGAGAGAGAGAAAGGGTTAGGGTTAGAAACACCACCGCTGTTTCTGTGTCCATGGTAACTGTGGATGGAGAATGAGAGAAAGGGTTAGGGTTAGAAACACCACAGCTGTTTCTGTGTCCATGGTAACTGTGGATGGAGAATGAGAGAAAGGGTTAGGGTTAGAAACACCACAGCTGTTTCTGTGTCCATGGTAACTGTGGATGGAGAATGAGAGAAAGGGTTAGGGTTAGAAACACCACAGCTGTTTCTGTGTCCATGGTAACTGTGGATGGAGAATGAGAGAAAGGGTTAGGGTTAGAAACACCACAGCTGTTTCTGTGTCCATGGTAACTGTGGATGGAGAATGAGAGAAAGGGTTAGGGTTAGAAACACCACCGCTGTTTCTGTGTCCGTGGTAACTGTGGATGGTGAATGAGAGAAAGGGTTAGGGTTAGAAACACCACCGCTGTTTCTGTGTCCGTGGTAACTGTGGATGGAGAATGAGAGAAAGGGTTAGGGTTAGAAACACCACCGCTGTTTCTGTGTCCATGGTAACTGTGGATGGAGAATGAGAGAAAGGGTTAGGGTTAGAAACACCACGGCTGTTTCTGTGTCCATGGTAACTGTGGATGGAGAATGAGAGAAAGGGTTAGGGTTAGAAACACCACGGCTGTTTCTGTGTCCGTGGTAACTGTGGATGGAGAATGAGAGAAAGGGTTAGGGTTAGAAACACCACCGCTGTTTCTGTGTCCGTGGTAACTGTGGATGGAGAATGAGAGAAAGGGTTAGGGTTAGAAACACCACCGCTGTTTCTGTGTCCATGGTAACTGTGGATGGAGAATAAGAGAAAGGGTTAGGGTTAGAAACACCACCGCTGTTTCTGTGTCCATGGTAACTGTGGATGGAGAATGAGAGAAAGGGTTAGGGTTAGAAACACCACCGCTGTTTCTGTGTCCATGGTAACTGTGGATGGAGAATAAGAGAAAGGGTTAGGGTTAGAAACACCACGGCTGTTTCTGTGTCCATGGTAACTGTGGATGGAGAATGAGAGAAAGGGTTAGGGTTAGAAACACCACGGCTGTTTCTGTGTCCATGGTAACTGTGGATGGAGAATGAGAGAAAGGGTTAGGGTTAGAAACACCACGGCTGTTTCTGTGTCCATGGTAACTGTGGATGGAGAATGAGAGAAAGGGTTAGGGTTAGAAACACCACAGCTGTTTCTGTGTCCAAGGTAACTGTGGATGGAGAATGAGAGAAAGGGTTAGGGTTAGAAACACCACGGCTGTTTCTGTGTCCATGGTAACTGTGGATGGAGAATGAGAGAGAGAGAGAGAAAGGGTTAGGGTTAGAAACACCACGGCTGTTTCTGTGTCCATGGTAACTGTGGATGGAGAATGAGAGAAAGGGTTAGGGTTAGAAACACCACAGCTGTTTCTGTGTCCATGGTAACTGTGGATGGAGAATGAGAGAAAGGGTTAGGGTTAGAAACACCACAGCTGTTTCTGTGTCCATGGTAACTGTGGATGGAGAATGAGAGAAAGGGTTAGGGTTAGAAACACCACAGCTGTTTCTGTGTCCATGGTAACTGTGGATGGAGAATGAGAGAAAGGGTTAGGGTTAGAAACACCACAGCTGTTTCTGTGTCCATGGTAACTGTGGATGGAGAATGAGAGAAAGGGTTAGGGTTAGAAACACCACCGCTGTTTCTGTGTCCATGGTAACTGTGGATGGAGAATGAGAGAAAGGGTTAGGGTTAGAAACACCACCGCTGTTTCTGTGTCCATGGTAACTGTGGATGGAGAATGAGAGAAAGGGTTAGGGTTAGAAACACCACCGCTGTTTCTGTGTCCATGGTAACTGTGGATGGAGAATGAGAGAAAGGGTTAGGGTTAGAAACACCACGGCTGTTTCTGTGTCCATGGTAACTGTGGATGGAGAATGAGAGAGAGAGAGAAAGGGTTAGGGTTAGAAACACCACAGCTGTTTCTGTGTCCATGGTAACTGTGGATGGAGAATGAGACAGAGAGAGAGGTGTTCTGTCATTTCTCTGCTGTACTGTAGGGGAGATATAGAGAACCACTACTGTAGGGGGATATAGAGGACCACTACTGTAGGGCGATATAGAGGACCACTACTGTAGGGGGGATATAGAGATCCACTACTGTAGGGGCATATAGAGGACCACTACTGTAGAGGAGGTATAGAGGACCACTACTGTAGGACCACTACTGTAGGGGAATATAGAGGAGCACTACTGTAGAGGAGGTATAGAGGACCACTACTGTAGGACCACTACTGTAGGGGAATATAGAGGCCCACTACTATAGAGGAGATATAGAGGTCCACTACTGTAGAGGAGATATAGAGGACAACTACTGTAGGGGAGATATAGAGGACAACTACTGTAGAGGAGATATAGAGGACCACTACTGTAGGACCACTACTGTAGGACCACTACTGTAGGGGTGATATAGAGGACCACTACTGTAGGGGGATATAGAGGATCACTACTGTAGAGGAGGTATAGAGGCACACTACTGTAGGACCACTACTGTAGGGGTATATAGAAGACCACTACTGTAGGACCACTACTGTAGAGGAGGTATAGAGGACCACTACTGTAGAGGAGATAGAGGCACACTACTGTAGGACCACTACTGTAGGGGTATATAGAGGAGCACTACTGTAGAGGAGGTATAGAGGCACACTACTGTAGGACCACTACTGTAGGGGTATATAGAAGACCACTACTGTAGGACCACTACTGTAGAGGAGGTATAGAGGACCACTACTGTAGAGGAGATAGAGGCACACTACTGTAGGACAACTACTGTAGGGGTATATAGAGGAGCACTACTGTAGAGGAGGTATAGAGGACCACTACTGTAGGACCACTACTGTAGGGGAATATAGAGGCCCACTACTGTAGAGGAGATATAGAGGTCCACTACTGTAGAGGAGATATAGAGGACAACTACTGTAGGGGAGATATAGAGGACAACTACTGTAGAGGAGATATAGAGGACCACTACTGTAGGACCACTACTGTAGAGGAGATATAGAGGACCACTACTGTAGGACCACTACTGTAGGGGAGATATAGAGGACCACTACTGTAGGACCACTACTGTAGAGGAGATATAGAGGACCACTACTGTAGGACCACTACTGTAGAGGAGATATAGAGGGCCACTACTGTAGGACCACCACTGTAGAGGAGATATAGAGGACCACTACTGTAGAGGAGATATAGAGGACCACTACTGTAGGGGAGATATAGAGGACCACTACTGTAGGGGAGATATAGAGGACCACTACTGTAGAGGAGATATAGAGGACCACTACTGTAGGACCACTACTGTAGAGGAGATATAGAGGACCACTACTGTAGGACTACCACTGTAGAGGAGATATAGAGGACCACTACTGTAGAGGAGATATAGAGGACCACTACTGTAGGGGAGATATAGAGGACCACTACTGTAGGGGAGATATAGAGGACCACTAATGTAGGGGAGATATAGAGGACCACTACTGTAGGACCACTACTGTAGAGGAGATATAGAGGACCACTACTGTAGGGGAGATATAGAGGACCACTACTGTAGGACCACTACTGTAGAGGAGATATAGAGGACCACTACTGTAGAGGAGATAGAGGCACACTACTGTAGAGGAGATATAGAGGACAACTACTGTAGAGGAGATATAGAGGACAACTACTGTAGAGGAGATATAGAGGACCACTACTGTAGGACCACTACTGTAGAGGAGATATAGAGGACCACTACTGTAGGACCACTACTGTAGGGGAATATAGAGGCCCACTACTGTAGAGGAGATATAGAGGTCCACTACTGTAGAGGAGATATTTTTTTTTATTTTTTTTTATTTTACCTTTATTTAACCAGGCAAGTCAGTTAAGAACAAATTCTTATTTTCAATGACGGCCTGGGAACAGTGGGTTAACTGCCTGTTCAGGGGCAGAACGACAGATTTGTACCTTGTCAGCTCGGGGGTTTGAACTCGCAACCTTCCGGTTACTAGTCCAACGCTCTAACCACTAGGCTACCCTGTCGCCCCAGAGGACAACTACTGTAGAGGAGATATGGAGGACCACTACTGTAGGACCACTACTGTAGAGGAGATATAGAGGACCACTACTGTAGGACCACCACTGTAGAGGAGATATAGAGGACCACTACTGTAGAGGAGATATAGAGGACCACTACTGTAGGGGAGATATAGAGGACCACTACAGTAGGGGAGATATAGAGGACCACTACTGTAGGACCACTACTGTAGAGGAGATATAGAAGACCACTACTGTAGAGGAGATATAGAGGTCCACTACTGTAGAGGGGATATAGAGGACCACTACTGTAGGGGAGATATAGAGGTTCACTACTGTAGAGGGATATTAGAGGACCACTACTGTAGAGGAGATATAGAGGACCACTACTGTAGGGGAGATATAGAGGACCACTACTGTAGAGGAGATATAGAGGACCACTACTGTAGAGGAGATATAGAGGACCACTACTGTAGAGGAGATATAGAGGACCACTACTGTAGGGGAGATATAGAGGACCACTACTGTAGGGGAGATATAGAGGACCACTACTATAGGACCACTAAAATAGGGAGAAATATAGAGGACCACTACTGTAGGACCACTACTGTAGGGGAGATATAGAGGACCACTACTGTAGGACCACTACTGTAGGACCACTACTGTAGGACCACTACTGTAGGGGAGATATAGAGGACCACTACTGTAGGACCACTACTGTAGGACCACTACTGTAGGGCAGATATAGAGGACCACTACTGTAGGACCACTACTGTAGGGGAGATATAGAGGACCACTACTGTAGGACCACTACTGTAGGACCACTACTGTAGGGGAGATATAGAGGACCACTACTATAGGACTACTACTGTAGGACCACTACTGTAGGGCAGATATAGAGGACCACTACTGTAGGACCACTACTGTAGGACCACTACTGTAGGGGAGATATAGAGGACCACTACTGTAGGGGTGATATAGAGGACCACTACTGTAGGACCACTACTGTAGGGGAGATATAGAGGACCACTACTGTAGGACCACTACTGTAGGACCACTACTGTAGGGGAGATATAGAGGACCACTACTGTAGGACCACTACTGTAGGACCACTACTGTAGGGGAGATATAGAGGACCACTACTGTAGGACCACTACTGTAGGGGTGATATAGAGGACCACTACTGTAGGACCACTACTGTAGGACCACTACTGTAGGGGAGATATAGAGGACCACTACTGTAGGACCACTACTGTAGGACCACTACTGTAGGGGGGATATAGAGGACCACTACTGTAGAGGGGATATAGAGGACCACTACTGTCGGGGGATAAGAGGACCACTACTGTTGGGGGATATAGAGGACCACTACTGTAGGGGGATATAGAGGACCACTACTGTAGGACCACTACTGTAGGACCACTACTGTAGGGCGATATAGAGGACCACTACTGTAGGGGAGATATAGAGGAGCACTACTGTAGGGGAGATATAGAGGACCACTACTGTAGGGGGATATAGAGGACCACTACTGTAGGACCACCACTGTAGAGGAGATATAGAGGTCCACTACTGTAGGGGAGATATAGAGGACCACTACTGTAGGGGAGATATAGAGGACCACTACTGTAGGGGAGATATAGAGGACCACTACTGTAGGACCACTACTGTAGGGAGATATAGAGGACCACTACTGTAGGGGAGATATAGAGGACCACTACTGTAGGGGAAATATAGAGGACCACTACTGTAAGTGATGCAGCCTCCTCCAGTCCATCCCCTTTAAAGCCCTGCCTCCTCCAGTCCATCCCCTTTAAGCTCTGTCTCCTCCAGTCCATTATTAAGCCCTGCCTCCTCCAGTCCATTATTAAGCCCTGCCTCCTCCAGTCCATCGCCTTTAAGCCCTGCCTCCTCCAGTCCATTATTAAGCCCTGCCTCCTCCAGTCCATTATTAAGCCCTGCCTCCTCCAGTCCATTATTAAGCCCTGCCTCCTCCAGTCCATTATTAAGCCCTGCCTCCTCCAGTCCATTATTAAGCCCCGTCTCCTACAGTCCATTATTAAGCCCCGCCTCCTCCAGTCCATTATTAAGCCCCGTCTCCTCCAGTCCATTATTAAGCCCCGCCTCCTCCAGTCCATTATTAAGCCCCGCCTCCTCCAGTCCATTATTAAGCCCCGCCTCCTCCAGTCCATTATTAAGCCCTGCCTCCTCCAGTCCATTATTAAGCCCTGTCTCCTCCAGTCCATTATTAAGCCCTGTCTCCTCCAGTCCATTATTAAGCCCTGCCTCCTCAAGTCCATTATTAAGCCCTGCCTCCTCCAGTCCATTATTAAGCCCTGCCTCCTCCAGTCCATCCCCTTTAAATCCTGCCTCCTCCAGTCCATTATTAAGCCCTGCCTCCTCCAGTCCATTATTAAGCCCTGCCTCCTCCAGTCCATTATTAAGCCCTGCCTCCTCCAGTCCATTATTAAGCCCTGTCTCCTCCAGTCCATTATTAAGTCCTGTCTCCTCCAGTCCATTATTAAGTCCTGTCTCCTCCAGTCCATTATTAAGCCCTGCCTCCTCCAGTCCATTATTAAGCCCTGTCTCCTCCAGTCCATTATTAAGTCCTGTCTCCTCCAGTCCATTATTAAGCCCTGTTGGGAAGAGAGCAATTGAGAATTCATGCATCCCAAATGGCAACCAGGGTTGGTCCTGGTCAGTCCCTGGATGGGAGACCAGATGCTGCTGGAAGTGGTGTTGGAGGGCCAGTAGGAGGCACCCTTTCCTCTGGTCTAAAGAAAATATCCCAATGCCCCAGGGCAGTGATTGGGGACACTGGGACACTGGTGGCATGTCTGCTGGGGTGTGTGTAAGTTGACTTGATGTTTTGACCATGACAGTTTACATTCTAAGGTAACATCATGTAATTGAGTCTCCTAAACTTGTTCAACAGCCACACCATTCATTACCAGATTCAGCTGAGGTCTAGAACTTAAGGAATGATTTGTTCCAAAGACAATGCTCTCAGTTTTAGAGATGTTCAGGACCAGTTTATTACTGGCTACCCATCCAAAACAGACTGCAATTCTTTGTTAAGGGTTTCAGTGACTTCATTAGCTGTGGTTGATGATGTGTATATTTGTTGAATCAGCATACATTGACACACATGTATGCTAAAAACATAAAAAGTATAGGACCTAGAGAGCTGCCCTGTGGCATGTTTGACATTAGAGAAGATTCCATTAATGAAAACTCTGTTCTATTAGATAGATAACTCTGAATCCACGATATGGCAGAGGTTCAAAAGTGATAAAACACATGTTTTTTTCAACAACAGGTTATGGTAAATAATATCAAAGGCTGCACTGAAATCTAACAGTACACCTCCCACAATCGTATTATCAATTTCTTTCAACCAATCATCCGCCATTTGTGTCAGTGCAGGTAGTAGTAAATTTAACATTTTAGTAATTTTGCAGACTAACAGGATCAATTAGGGTTACGTGCCTTGGTCAAGGGCACAATAACAGATTTTTCACATAGTCGGCTCAGGGATTCGAACCAGCAACCTTTCGGTTACTGGCCCAACGCACTTAAATGCTATGCTAGACTATCTACGACTACCTGGTAGAGGTGGTGGTAGAGGTAGAGATGGTGGTGGTGGAGGTAGTGGTGGAGGTGGAGGTAGTGGTGGAGGTAGCGGTAGTGGTGGAGTTAGTGGTGCTGGTGGTGGAGGTAGTGGTGGAGGTAGTGGTGGAGGTAGTGGTAGTGGTGGAGGTAGTGGTGGTGGTGGAGGTAATGGTGGAGGAAGTGGTGGTGGTGAAGGTAGTGGTGGAGGTAGTGGTGGAGTTAGTGGTGGTGGTGGTGGAGGCAGTGGTGGAGGTAGCGGTAGTGGTGGAGTTAGTGGTGCTGGTGGTGGAGGTAGTGGTGGAGGTAGTTGTGCTGGTGGTCGAGGTAAAGGTAGTGGTGAAGGTGGAGGTAGTGGTGGAGGTAGTGGTGGTGGTGGTGGAGGTAGTGGTAGAGTTGGTGGGGGAGGTAGTGGTGCTGGTGGTGGAGGTAGTCGTGGAGGTAGAGGTAGTGGTAGTGATGGTGGAGGTAGTGGTGAAGGTGGAGGTAGTGGTGGTGGAGGTAGTGGTAGTGGTAAAGTGAGTTGTGGTGGTGCTGGAGATAGTGGTGGTGGTGCTGGAAGTAGTGGTGGAGGTGGAGGTAGTGGTAGAGGTAGTGGTGGTGGTGGAGGTAGTGATGGAGATAGTGGTGGAGGTAGTGGTGGTGGTGCTGGAGGTAGTGGTGGAGGTGGTGGTAGTGGTAGAGGTAGTGGTGGTTGCGGAGGTAGTGATGGAGGTAGTGGTGGAGGTAGAGTTAGTGGTGGAGGTAGTGGTGGAGGTAGAGGTAGTGGTGGAGGTGGTGGTAGTGGTAGAGGTAGTGGTGGTTGCGGAGGTAGTGATGGAGGTAGTGGTGGAGGTAGAGTTAGTGGTGGAGATAGTGGAAACAACATACCCTGAGGCCGCATTTATTGTAGTTGGCGATTTTTACACAGCAAATTTGAAGAAAACGCAACCAAAGTTCTATCAACACATTGACTGTAGTACTCTTAGGGCTCCCGAGTGGCGCATCACTGTAGTTCCTGGTTCGAATCCAGGCTGTATCACATCCGGCTGTGATTGGGAGTCCCATAAGGTGAAGCACAATTGGCCCAGCGTCATCCAGGTTTGGCCGGCGTAGGTCGCAATTGTTCTTAACTGACTTGCCTAGTTAAATAAAGGTTCCTTGCCAATAATATCCAAGATGGTGTAGATGTCTTTTGTCGTGTCCCGTGTAAATATATTTTTTCTTCGCATATATATTTTATATTTTTCTTAACCCCAACTTCAACATACTCTCCTGCAATCCGCTTCAACCAATGTGGTATGGATCTGCTATTTTCTTTATTTTTGAACCGGAACCCCCAACAGAAGCTAGCCAGCTAACTAGCTACTAGCTAGTAGTCAGCTAGCCACTGCTAGCGGGCATCAGCTACCTTTAGCCCAGACAACTCTCACCAGTCTGCACAGCGCGACTCAAACAGGACGTATTTTTCTCCATATCTCCGGATTCCTACCACAAGCTCTGAACCTTTTCACCTGGATCATCGCAGCTAACTAGCTGCTATCCAAGTGGCCACTCCTGGCTAACGTCTCTGTCCTGAAGCAAACCCCGATTAGCCCGGAGCTAGCCTTGCTAGGGCCATCTCCCGGCTCAGCCACTCCTTGGACTAAAATACCTATTCTGCCAATTGGCCTGGACCCCTTTTACTGCCGACACGGAGCCCTGCCGACTCATCACGACTAGACTACCGACGTAATTCACCCGAGGGGGATTTTCCCCTGAATGCCCATCTGCTAGCCGCGGCCCGCTAGCTGTCTGAAGCATATCGGACTGTTAGCTAAAGAGGCCAATCGGACAAATTCCTTGGCTACTATACCTATTTTGCCAATTGCCCTGGACCCTTTTACCTCACTGAATCCTGCTGATCCATGACAACTGGTCTGCCAGCACGAGGGGGCTACAACAGACATCTTCCGTCGCGACGTCCCTCTAATGCCCTTCTGCTAGCTTGCTAACCCCGGCCTGCGAGCTGGCTGAATCGCAGTGTCTCCGGCCTGCCGAGCAACTCACTGGAACCCTATGATCACTCGGCTACGCATGCCTCTCCCTAATGTCAATATGCCTTGTCCTTTGCTGTATTGGTTAGTAATTATTGTCTTATTTCATTGTAGAGCCTGTAGCCCTGCTCAATACGCATTCGTTAACCCTTTTAGTTCCACCTCCCACACATGCGGTGACCTCACCTGGCTTAAACTATGTTTCTAGAGACAACATCTCTCTCATCGTCACTCAATGCATAGGTTAACCTCCACTGTATTCACATCCTACCATACCTTTGTCTGTACATTATGCCTTGAATCCATTCTACAACGCCCAAAAACCTGCTCCTTTTACTCTCTGTTCCGAACGTACTAGACAACCAGTTCTTATAGCCTTTTGCCTTTAGCCGTACCCTTATCCTACTCCTCCTCTGTTCCTCTGGTGATGTAGAGGTTAATCCAGGCCCTGCCTAGCTCCACTCCCATTCCCCAGGCACTCTCATTTGTTGACTTCTGTAAACATAAAAGCCTTGGTTTCATGCATGTTAACATTAGAAGCCTCCTCCATCAGTTTGTTTTATTCACTGCTTTAGCACACTCTGCCGACCCGGATGTCCGAGCCGTGTCTGAATCCTGGTTTAGGAAGACCACTAAAAACCTTGAAATTTCCGTCCCTAACTATAACATTTTCCGACAAGATAGAACTGCCAAAGGGGGCGGAGTTGCAATCTACTGCAGAGATAGCCTGCAGAGCTCTGTCTTAATATCCAGGTCTGTACCCAAACAATTTGAGCTTCTACTTTTAAAAATCCACCTTTCCAGAAACAAGTCTCTCACCATTGCCGCTTGCTATAGACCACCTTCTGCCCCCAGCTGTGCCCTGGACACCAGGGGCGGCAGGGTAGCCTAGTGGTTAGCGCATTGGACTTGTAACCGAAAGGTTGCAAGTTCAAATCCCAGAGCTGACAAGGTACAAAATCTGTCGTTCTGCCCCTGAACAGGCAGTTAACCCACTGTTCCTAGGCCGTCATTGAAAATAAGAATTTGTTCTTAACTGACTTGCCTAGTAAAATAAAGGTAAAATAAAAATAAAATATGTGAATTGATTTACCCCCCATCTATCTTCAGAGCTCGTGCTGTTAGGTGACCTAAACCGGGACATGCTTAACTCCCCGGACATCCTACAATCTAAGCTTGATGTCTTCAATCTCACACAAATTATCAATGAACCCACCAGGTACAACCCCAAATCCGTAAACATGGGCACCCTCATAGATATCATCCTAACTAACCTGCCCTCCAAATACACCTCTGCTGTCTTCAACTAGGATCTCAGCGATCACTGCCACATTGCCTGCGTCCGTAATGGGTCTGCAGTCAACCGACTACCCCTCATCACTCATCACTCATCACAGCTCATCACTCATCACAGCTCCCTAAAACGCTCCCTAAAACACTTCAGTAAACAGGCCTTTCTAATCGACCTGGCCCGGGTATCCTGGAAGGATATTGACCACATTCCGTCAGTAGAGGATGCCTGGTTATTCTTTAAATGTGCTTTCCTCACCATCTTAAATAAGCATGCCCCATTCAAAAAAATGTTCACTCCAGACTTGACTGCCCTTGATCAGCACAAAAACATCCTGTGGCGTTCTGCATTAGTATCAAATAGCCCCCGCGAAATGAAACCTTTCAGGGTAGTTAGGAACCAATATACACAGGCAGTTAGGAAAGCAAAGGCTAGCTTTTTCAAACAGAAATTTGCATCCTGTAGCACAAACTCCAAAAAGTTCTGGGACACTAAAGTCCATGGAGAATAAGAACACCTCCTCCCAGCTGCCCACTGCACTGAGGCTAGGAAACACTGTCACCACCGATAAATCTGAGATAATTGAGAATTTCCTCCGATACACCTCTACGCAGACAACACCATTCTGTATACTTCTGGCCCTTCTTTGGATATTGTTAACAAACCTCCAGACGAGCTTCAATGCCACACAACTCTCCTTCCGTGGCTTTCAACTGCTCTTAAATGCAAGTAAAACTAAATGCATGCTCTTCAACCGATCGCTGCCCACACCTGCCTGCCCGTCCAGCATCACTACTCTGGACAGTTCTGACCTAGAATATGTGGAGAACTACAAATGCCTAGGTGTCTGGTTAGAATGTAAACCCTCCTTCCAGACTCACAAGAAGCATCTCCAATCCAAAATTAAATCTAGAATCGGCTTCCTATTTCACATACAAAGCCTCCTTCACTCATGCTGCCAAACATACCCTCATATGTAACCCACCCCGATGTAATTTACAAAATAGCCTGCAAGACTCTACTCAGCAAATTGGATGCAGTCTATCACAGTGCCATCCGTTTTGTCACCAAAGCCCCATATACTACCCACCACTGCGACCTGTATGCTCTCGTTGGCTGGCCCTCGCTTCATATTCATTGCCAAACCCACTGGCTCCAGGTCATCTATAAGTCTCTGCTAGGTAAAGCCCCGCCTTATCTCAGCTCACTGGTCACCATAGCAACACCCACCCGTAGCACGCGCTCCAGCAGGTAGATTTAACTGGTCACCCCCAAAGCCTATTCCTCCTTTGGCCGTCTTTCCTTCCAGTTCTCTGCTGCCAATGACGGCAACGAATTGAAAAAATCACTGAAACTGGAGTCTCATATCTCCCTAACTAACTTTAAACATCAGCTGTCAGAGTAGCTCACAGATCATTGCACCTGTTCATAGCCCATCTGTAAATAGCCCATCCAACTACCTAATCACCATTGCACATAGCCCTACCTCCCTAATCTTACCTCATTTGCACACACTGTATATACATTTTTTCTATTGTGTTATTGATTGTACATTTGGGAATTTCATGTGTTACTCTGTGTTGTTGTTTGTGTCGCACTGCTTTGCTTTATCTTGGCCAGGTCGCAGTTGTAAATGAGAACTTGTTCTCAACTGGACTACCTGGTTAAATAAAGGTGAAATAAAAATAAAATCAGATGACCTGGCCTCCGCAATCCCCTGACCTCAACCCAATTAAGAAGGTCTGGGATGGGTTGGAGTGAAGTGAAGGAAAAGCAGCCAACAAGTGCTCAGCATATGTGGGAACTGTTTCAAGACTGTTGGAAAAGCAGTTTTGGTTACTACATGATTTTATATGTGTTCACTATTATTATACTATGAAACAAATAGTAAAAATAAAGAAAAAACCTTGAATGAGTAGGTGTGTCCAAACTTTTGACTGGTACTGTATTATAGTCAATGCCACTCCAACATTGCTCGTCCTAATATTTATATATTTTTTAATTCCATTCTTTTACTTTTAGATTTGTGTATGGTTGTGAATTGTTAGATATTACTGTAGTGTTGCTGCTATAAACACAAGCATTTCGCTACACCCGCAATAACATCTGCTAACAGTGGTAGAGGTAGATTTAGTGGTAGAGGTAGAATTCCCTGCGTCCCTGGTTCGCGCCCAGGTCGGGGAGAGGGGACGGACGTAAAGTCTATACTGTTACATAGAGTCGCAATTCAATGGCTCAGACAAGAGAGGTATGTGGCAGGGTCTACAGTCAATCACGGACTACAAAAGGAAAGCCAGCCCCGTCGCAGACCACGATGTCTTGCTCCCAGACAAACTAAACAACTTCTTTGCTCGCTTTGAGGACAATACAGTGCCACTGACATGGCCCGCTACCAAAACCTGCGGGCTCTCCTTCACTGCAGCCAACGTGAGCAAAACATTTAAACGTGTTAACCCTCGCAAGGCTGCCGGCCCAGACGGCATCCCCAGCCGCGTCCTCAGAGCATGCGCAGACCAGCTGGCTGGTGTGTTTACAGACATATTCAATCAATCATTATCCCAGTCTGCTGTTCCCACATGCTTCAAGAGGGCCACCATTGTTCCTGTTCCCAAGAAAGCTAAGGTAACTAAGCTAAATGACTATCGCTCCGTAGCACTCACTTCCGTCATCATTAAGTGCTTTGAGAGACTAGTCAAGGACCATATCACCTCCACCCTAGCTGACACCTTAAACCCACTCCAACTTGCTTACCGCCCCATTAGGTCCACAGAAGATGCAATCACACTGCACACTGCCCTAACCCATCTGGACAAGAGGAATACCTATGTAAGAATGCTGTTCATCGACTACAGCTCAGAATTTAGCACCACAGTACCCTCCAAACTCGTCATTAAGCTCGAGACCCTGGGTGTCAACACCGCCCTGTGCAACTGGGTCCTGGACTTCCTGACTGGCTGACCACAGGTGGTGAGGGTAGGAAACAACATCTCCACCCCGCTGATTCTCAACACTGGGGCCCCACAAGGGTGCATTCACAGCCCTCTCCTGTACTCCCTGTTCACCCATGACTGCGTGGCCATGCACGCCTCCGACTCAGTCATCAAGTTTGCGGACAACACTACAGTGGTAGGCTTGATTACCGAGACGAGACGGCCTACAGGGAGGAAGTGAGGGCCCTCGGAGTGTGGTGTCACGAAAATAACCTCACACTCAATGACAAAACAAAGGAGATTATCGTGGACTTCAGGAAACAGCAGAGGGAGCAGCCCCCTATCCACATTGACGGGACAGTAGTGGAGAAGGTGGAAAGTTTTAAGTTCCTCAGCGTACACATCACTGACAAACTGAAATGGTCCACCCACACAGACAGCGTGGTGAAGAAGGCGCAACAGCGCCTCTTCAACCTCAGGAGACTGAAGAAATGTGGCTTGTCACCAAAAACACTCAAACTTTTACAGATGCACAATCGAGAGCATCCTGTCGGGCTGTATCACCGCCTGGTACGGCAACTGCTCTGTCCACAACCGTAAGTCTCTCCAGAGGGTAGTGAGGTCTGCACAACGCATCACCGGTGGCAAACTACCTGCCCTCCAGGACACCTACACCACCCGATGTCACAGGAAGGTAAAGATCATCAAGGACAACAACCACCCGAGCCACTGCCAGTTCACCCCGCTATCATCCAGAAGGCGAGGTCAGTACAGTTGCATCAAAGCTGGGACCGAGAGACTGAAAAACAGCTTCTATCTCAAGGCTATCAGACTGTTGAACAGCCATCACTAACATTGAGTAGCTGCTGCCAACATACTGACTCATCTCCAGCCACTTAAATAATGAAAAATTTGATGTAATAAATGTATCACTAGCCACTTTAAACAATGCCACTTAATATAATGTTTACATACCCTACATTACTCATCTCATATGAATACTGTACTCTATACCATCTACTGCATCTTGCCTATGCCGTTCGGCCATCGCTCATCCATATATTTATATGCACATATTCTTATTCATTCCTTTAACCTTGTGTGTATACGGTAGTTGTTGTGAAATTGTTAGATTACTTGTTTGATATTACTGCATGGTCGGAACTAGAAGCATAAGCATTTCACTATACTCGCATTAACATCTGCTAAGTATGTGACAAATACAATTTAATTTGATTTAGTGGTAGAGGTAGATTTAGTGGTTGTGGTAGATTTAGAGGTAGAGGTAGATTTAGTGGTCCTGGTATAGGTAGATTTAGTGGTATTGGTCGTGGTAGAGGTAGATTTAGTGGTAGTGGTAGAGGTAGATTTAGTGGTAGTGGTAGAGGTAGATTTAGTGGTAGTGGTAGAGGTAGATTTAGTGGTACTGGTAGAGGTAGATTTAGTGGTATTGGTCGTGGTAGAGGTAGATTTAGTGGTAGATTTAGTGGTAGTGGTAGAGGTAGATTTAGTGGTAGAGGTAGATTTAGTGGTAGATAGATTTAGTGGTAGAGGTAGACATAGATTTAGTGGTACAGGCAGAGGTAGTGGTAGAGGTAGATTTAGTGGTAGTGGTAGAGGTAGGGGTAGATTTAGTGGTAGAGGTAGATTTAGTGGTAGAGGTAGATTTAGTGGTAGAAGTAGATTTAGTGGTAGAAGTAGATTTAGTGGTAGAGGTAGATTTAGTGGTACAAGTAGATTTAGTGGTTGAGGTAGATTTAGTGGTACTGGTATAGATAGAGGTAGTGGTAGAAGTAGATTTAGTGGTAGAGGTAGATTTAGTGGTAGAGATAGAAGTAGATTTAGTGGTAGAAGTAGATTTAGTGGTAGAGGTAGAAGTAGATTTAGTGGTAGAAGTAGATTTAGTGGTAGAGGTAGAAGTAGATTTAGTGGTAGAGGTAGATTTAGTGGTACTGGTATAGGTAGAGGTAGAGGTATATTTAGTGGTAGTGGTAGATTTAGTGGTAGTGGTAGAGGTATTGGCAGAGGTAGATTTAGTGGCAGAGGTAGATTTAGTGGTAGTGGTAGATTTAGTGATAGTGGTAGAGGTAGATTTAGTGGTAGAGGTAGTGGTAGAGGTAGATTTAGTGGTAGAGGTAGATTTAGTGGTAGAGGTCGAGGTAGATTTAGTGGTAGAGGTAAATTTAGTGGTAGAGGTAGAAGTAGATTTAGTGGTAGTGGTAGAGGTAGAAGTAGATTTAGTGGTAGAAGTAGATTTAGTGGTAGAGGTAGAAGTAGATTTAGTGGTAGAAGTAGATTTAGTGGTAGAGGTAGATTTAGTGGTACTGGTATAGGTAGAGGTAGTGGTAGAAGTAGATTTAGTGGTAGAGGTAGATTTAGTGGTAGAGATAGAAGTAGATTTAGTGGTAGAAGTAGATTTAGTGGTAGAGGTAGAAGTAGATTTAGTGGTAGAAGTAGATTTAGTGGTAGAGGTAGATTTAGTGGTACTGGTATAGGTAGAGGTAGTGGTAGAGGTCTATTTAGTGGTAGTTGTAGATTTAGTGGTAGTGGTAGAGGTATTGGCAGAGGTAGATTTAGTGGCAGAGGTAGATTTAGTGGCAGAGGTAGTGGTGGAGTATGAGGTAGTGATAGAGGTAGATCTCGACAAACCATTTCTGTAGGGACTTCGCTTTCTGCACAGGTGCATTGCTGAAACAGGACTTCCCCAAACTTTTGCCACAAAGTTGGAAGCACAGAATAGTCTAGAATGTCATTGTATGCTGTAGCGTTTACAATGTAAGGGGAACTAAGGGGCAAAGTCCCAACCATGAAAAACAGCCCTAGACCATTATTCCTCATCCACCAAACTTTAAAGTTGGCAGTATGCATTCGGGCAGGTAGCATTCTCCTGGCATCTGCCAAACCCAGATTCATCCGTCGGACTGCCAGATGGTGAAGCGTGATTCATCACTCCAGTGAACGCATTTCCACTGCTCTAGAGTCCAATGGCGGTGAGCTTTACACCCCTCCAGCCGACACTTGACATTGTGCATGGTGATCTTAGGCTTGTGTGCAGCTGCTTGGCCATAGAAACTGATTTCATGAAGCGAACAGTTCTTGTGCTGACGTTACTTCAGCACTCTGCAGTCCCGTTCTGTGAGCTTGTGTGGCCTACCACTTTGCGTCTGAGCCGTTGTTGCTCCTAAACGTTCCAACTTCACAATAACAGCACTTTCATTTGACCGGGACAGATCTAGCAGGGCATACATTTGACGAACTGACTCCTATGACAGTGCCACTTTGAATGTCATTGAGCTCTTCTGTACTGGCCATTCAACTGCCAATGTTTGTCTATGGAGATTGCATGGCTGTGTGCTCGATTTTATACACCTGTCAGCAAAGGGTGTGGCTGAAATAACCAAATCCACTAATGTGAAGGGGTGTCGACTTACTTTTGTGTATTTAAAAAAGCATATTGATAATATTTAAGGAAAAAAAACAGTTGAAGAGATTGTAATGATATAAAAGATAATGTATTGTAATGTCTCACCTTGTTCCACGTTGTCTACAGTACCATACTGAGCTAGAAGGCCGTCCAAAACCTGAGGGAAAGACGGAACACAATCAATTACACACACACAGTTACTGTCAGCCCTGGGTTACGGCTGAGTTACTGTCAGTCCTGGGATACGGCTGAGCTACTGTCAGTCCTGGGATACGGCTGAGTTCCTGTCAGCCCTGGGATACGGCTGAGTTACTGTCAGCCCTGGGATACGGCTGAGTTACTGTCAGCCCTGGGATACGGCTGAGTTACTGTCAGTCCTGGGATACGGCTGAGTTACTGTCAGTCCTGGGATACGGCTGAGTTACTGTCAGTCCTGGGATACGACTGAGTTACTGTTAGCCCTGGGTTAGGGCTGATTTACTGTTAGCCCTGGGATACGGCTGAGTTACTGTCAGCCCTGGGTTAGGGCTGAGTTACTGTCAGTCCTGGGATACGGCTGAGTTACTGTCAGTCCTGGGATACGGCTGAGTTACTGTCAGTCCTGGGATACGGCTGAGTTACTGTCAGCCCTGGGATACGGCTGAGTTACTGTCAGTCCTGGGATACGGCTGAGTTACTGTTAGCCCTGGGTTAGGGCTGAGTTACTGTTAGCCCTGGATTACGGCTGAGTTACTGTTAGCCCTGGGTTACGGCTGAGTTACTGTTAGCCCTGGGTTAGGGCTGAGTTACTGTTAACCTTGGGTTAGGGCTGAGTTACTGTTAGCCCTGGGTTACGGCTGAGTTACTGTTAGCCCTGGGTTAGGGCTGAGTTACTGTTAGCCCTGGATTACGGCTGAGTTACTGTTAGCCCTGGGTTAGGGCTGAGTTACTGTTAACCTTGGGTTAGGGCTGAGTTACTGTTAGCCCTGGGTTACGGCTGAGTTACTGTTAGCCCTGGGTTAGGGCTGAGTTACTGTTAGCCCTGGGTTAGGGCTGAGTTACTGTTAGCCCTGGGTGAGGGCTGAGTTACTGTTAGCCCTGGGTTAGGGCTGAGTTACTGTTAGCCCTGGGTGGCTGTCTGCTCGTCTGGGTTAGTGTGTTAGAGCCCTTGACTGCTGGGTTAGTGTTACTGTTAGGCTGATGTCATGATGTCAGAGACAGCTAGATGCCTTCAATCTCACACAAATTATCAAGGAACCCACCAGGTACAACCCTAAATCTGTAAACATGGGCACCCTCATAGATATTATCCTGACCAACTTGCCCTCCAAATACACCTCTGCAGTTTTCAATCAGGATCTCAGCGATCACTGCCTCATTACCTGCATCCACTATGGGTCTGCGGTCAAATGACCAACCCTCATCACTGTCAAAACACTTCTGCGAGCAGGCCTTTATAATCGACCTGGTCTGTCACGTTCTGACCTCTATTTCCTTTGTTTTGTATGTCGTTTGTATGGTCAGGGTGTGAGTTGGGTGGGCAGTCTATGTTTGTTTTTCTATGATTTGGGGATTTCTATGTTTCGGCCTAGTATGGTTCTCAATCAGAGGCAGGTGTCATTAGTTGTCTCTGATTGAGAATCATACTTAGGTAGCCTGGGTTTCACTGTGTGTTTGTGGGTGATTGTTCCTGTCTCTGTGTTTGTTGTCACAGGAGAGGCTGTATAGGCTTTCACGTTCCGTTTGTTGTTTTGTAGATTTGAGTTATTTCATGTATCGTTCAGTTTTCCATTAAAGAACATGAGTAACCACCACGCTGCTTTTTGGTCCGCTTCTCCTCCTACAGACGAACGTCGTTACATGGTCCGGGTATCCTAGAAGGATATTGACCTTATCCCGCCAGTAAAGGATGCCTGGTCATTCTTTGAAAGTAATTTCCTCACTATCTTAAATAAGCATGCCCCTTTCAAAAAATTTAGAACTAAGAACAGATATAGCCCTTGGTTCACTCCAGACCAGACTGCCCTTGACCAGCACAAAAACATCCTGTGGTGGACTGCACTAGCATCGAATAGTCCCCGCGATATGCAACTTTTCAGGGAAGTCAGGAACCAATACACGCAGTCAGTCAGGAAAGTAAAGGCTAACTTTTTCATTCAGAAATGTGCATCCTGTAGCTCTAACTCGGAAAAGTTTTGGGACACTAAAGTCCATGGAGAATAAGAGACCTCCTCCCTGCTGTCAGATCACTGACCATTTCGAATCCCACCATACCTTCTCCGCTGTGCAATCCAGTTTACGAGCTGGTCATAGGTGCACCTCAGCCACTCTCAAGGTACTAAACGAAATCTCAAATGGCATCGATAAAAGACAGTACTGTGCAGCAGTCTTCATCGACCTGGCCAAGGCTTTCGACTGTCAATCACCACATTCTTATCAGCAGACTCAACAGCCTTGGTTTCTCAAATGACTGCCTCGCCTGGTTTACCAACTACTTCTCAGACAGAGTTCAGTGTGTCAAATCGGAGGGCCTGTTGTCCGGACCTCTGGCAGTATCTATGGGGGTGTCACAGGGTTCAATTCTTTTCTCAGTATATATCAACGATGTCGCTCTTGCTGCTGGTGATTCCCTGATCTACCTCTATGCAGACGACACCATGGAGAGGAGAAGGTCGTGAGCCATGCGTCCTCCGAAACATGACTCTGCTAAGCCTCACTGCTTCTTGACACACTGCTCGCGTAATCCGGACGCCAGCCGCACCAACGTGTCGGAGGAAACACCGTACAGCTGGTGACCGAAGTCAGCGTGCATGCGGCCCGCCACAAAGAGTCGTTAGAGCACGATGGGACAAGGACATCCAGGCCAGCCAGACCATCCCCTAACCCAGACGACACTGGGCCAATTGTATGCCGTCAAATGGGTCTCCCGGCCGCGGCCGGCTGTGAAACAGCCTGTGATCGAACCCGGGTCTATAGTGATGCCTCACCACTGCACCACTCGGGAGCAGTCAAATTTATACACGGAGGGAAAGAGCATAAATTTGCACATCCCATATAATGTGGTAACGAGTCCAAATCCACTTACCTATTGTTTTCTGGCAGATTCACCTATTTTCTTTTGAGGTCCAACATTAATGATGGCCCGCTGGGGCCAGTAAAAACAGTGTAGAGAAAGTGGATCTCGTGAGTTACTGGCCCGATTTCCAGCTCAACATTTACCTGCTCTGTCGCAGTCTACCATTAAAAACCATTGAAGACCACACTTAAATGGCATGCCATTTGTATTTGAGCAATATGATTGGCCATTCAGTGAAGCACCACCACCCGCCAGTCAACTTCTTGAGCAGTACATGAGTACTGAAGCGGCCATCAATCTACTCGCTGAGCTTATATATTTTAGGGAAAGTGATTTACAAAAGTAAACCTTCTATAGTGAACATACTATCAATATGCTAATTACTGTTGATACTTAGTCTGCTAAAAGAAAGCTACAGAAAGAAAGCTAGCATTCATCTTGGCTAGCCTACTGTACTTTATCTTAAAGGGGCAGCGTCCTATTTTCAAATATTCTCAAGATGACATACTTTAGAATCAAAGCATGAAAGGAAATATATATGAAAGTAGGTTACTGCCCCCCCCCCCAAAAAAAAGAGGTTAAAGCCTCCCAAGTGCATCGCTGTGCTTGAGGTGTCACTACAGACCCGGGTTCGAGTACAGGCTGTGTCACAACTGGCCGTGACCGGGAGTCCAATAAGTCGGCACACAATTGGCCCAGCGTCACCAGGGTTAGGGGAGGGTTTTTCCGGGGGCGGGGCTTGACTTGGCTCATCACACTCTAGCAACTCCTTGTGGCGGGTCGGACACCTGCAGGCTGACTTCAGTCGTCAGTTCAACGGTGTTTCCTCCGACACATTGGTGTAGCTGGCTTCTGGGTTAAGAGGTCATGCTTCGGATGACGCATGACCTTCGCCTCCACCGAGCCCGTTGGGGAGTTGCAGAGATTTTTATTTTTAATTTAACCTTTATTTAACTAGGCAAGTCAGTTAAGAACAAATTGTTATTTACAATGACGGCCTTGGAATAGTGAGTTAACTGCCTTGTTCAGGGGCAGAACGACAGATTTTTTTACCTTGTTAGCTCAGGGATTCAATCTAGCAACCTTTCGGTTACTAGCCCAACGCTCTAACCACTAGGCTACCTGCCACCTCTACACTCTAACCAATGGGTAGGCTGGCATTCATCCTATCCTTCCTGTTTGGCCCTGTCCGGGGGTGTCCTCGGATGGGGCCACAGTGTCTCCTGACCCCTCCTGTCTCAGCCTCCAGTATTTATGCTGCAGTAGTTTATGTGTCGGGGGGCTAGGGTCAGTTTGTTATATCTGGAGTACTTCTCCTGTCCTAATCGGTGTCCTGTGTGAATCTAAGTGTGCGTTCTCTAATTCTCTCCTTCTCTCTTTCTTTCTCTCTCTCAGAGGACCTGAGCCCTAGGACCATGCCCCAGGACTACCTGACATGATGGCTCCTTGCTGTCCCCAGTCCACCTGGCCTTGCTGCTGCTCCAGTTTCAACTGTTCTGCCTTATTATTATTTGACCATGCTGGTCATTTATGAACATTTGAACATCTTGGCCATAGTCTGTTATAATCTCCACCCGGCACAGCCAGAAGAGGACTGGCCACCCCACATAGCCTGGTTCCTCTCTAGGTTTCTTCCTAGGTTTTGGCCTTTCTAGGGAGTATTTCCTAGCCACCGTGCTTCTACACCTGCATCGCTTGCTATTCGGGGTTTTAGGCTGGGTTTCTGTACAGCACTTTGAGATATCAGCTGATGTACGAAGGGCTATATAAATAAATTTGATTTGATTTAGGCTACCTGCCGCCCCTACACTCTAACCGCTAGGCTACCTGCCGCCCCAACGCTCTAACCACTAGGCTACCTGCCGCCCCTTACACTGTAACCACTAGGCTACCTGCCACCCCCTACACTCCAACCACTAGGCTACCTGCCGTCCCTACACTCTAACCACTAGGCTACCTGCCGCCCCAACGCTCTAACCACTAGGCTACCTGCCGCCCCTACACTCTAACCACTAGGCTACCTGCCTCGCCAACACTGTCCTGGCCCTCACGACACAGGGACACTGTCCTAGCCCTAACCACAACACCACACAGGGACACTGTCCTAGCCCTCACCACACCACCACACAGGGATACTGTCCTAGCCCTCACCACGCCATCACACAGGGACACTGTCCTAGCCCTCACCACACAGAGACACTATCCTAGCCTCACCACACAGGGACACTGTCCTAGCCCTCACGACACAGGGACACTGTCCTAGCCCTAACCACAACACCACACAGGGACACTGTCCTAGCCCTCACCACACCACCACAAAGGGATACTGTCCTAGCCCTCACCACGCCACCACACAGGGACACTGTCCTAGCCCTCACCACACAGAGACACTATCCTAGCCTCACCACACAGGGACACTGTCCTAGCCCTCACCACACAGGGACACTGTCCAAGCCTTCACTAAAACACCACACAGGGACACTGTCCTAGCCCTCACCACACCAACACACAGGGACACTGTCCTAGCCCTCACCACACCAACACAGGGACACTGTCCTAGCCCTCACCACACCACCACACAGAGACACTGTCCTAGCCTTCACCACACCACCACACAGGGACACTGTCCTAGCCTTCACCACACCACCACACAGAGAAATTTTCCTAGCCTTCACCATACCACCACACAGGGACACTGTCCAAGCCTTCACCACAACACCACACAGGGACACTGTCCTAGCCCTCACCACACAGGGACAGTGTCCTAGCCCTCACCACACAGGGACACTGTCCAAGCCTTCACTAAAACACCACACAGAGACAGTATCCTAGCCTCACCACACAGGGACACTGTCCAAGCCCTCACCACACCACCACACAGGGACACTGTCCAAGCCCTCACCACAACACCACACAGGGACACTGTCCAAGCCCACACCACGCAGGGACACTGTCCTAGCCCTCACCACACCACCACACAGGGACACTGTCCTAGCCCTCACCACACCACCACACAGGGACACTGTCCCTCGCCTTCACCACACCACCACACAGAGACACTGTCCTAGCCCTCACCACACCACCACACAGGGACACTGTCCCTCGCCTTCACCACACCAGCACACAGGGACACTGTCCTAGCCCTCACCACACCACCACACAGGGACACTGTCCAAGCCCACACCACGCAGGGACACTGTCCTAGCCCTCACCACACCACCACACAGGGACACTGTCCTAGCCCTCACCACACCACCACACAGGGACACTGTCCCTCGCCTTCACCACACCACCACACAGAGACACTGTCCTAGCCCTCACCACACCACCACACAGGGACACTGTCCCTCGCCTTCACCACACCAGCACACAGAGACACTGTCCTAGCCCTCACCACACCACCACACAGGGACACTGTCCCTCGCCTTCACCACACCACCACACAGGGACACTGTCCAAGCCTTCACCACACTACCACACAGGGACACTGTCCAAGCCTTCACCACAACACCACACAGGGACACTGTCCAAGCCCTCACCACAACACCACACAGGGACACTGTCCAAGCCCTCTCCACACCACCACACAGGGACACTGTCCAAGCCCTCACCACACCACCACACAGGGACACTGTCCTGGCCCTCACGACACAGGGACACTGTCCTAGCCCTAAACACAACACCACACAGGGACACTGTCCTAGCCCTCACCATACCACCACACAGGGACACTGTCCTAGTCCTAACCACACCACCACACAGGGACACTGTCCTAGCCCTCACCATTACCACCACACAGGGACACTGTCTTAGTCCTCACCACACCACCACACAGGGACACTGTCCTAGCCCTCACCACACCACCACACAGGGACACTGTCCTAGCCCTAACCACAACACCACACAGGGACACTGTCCTAGCCCTCACCACACCACCACACAGGGACACTGTCCTAGCCCTAACCACAACACCACACAGGGACACTGTCCTAGCCCTCACCACACCACCACACAGGGACACTGTCCTAGCCCTCACCACACCACCACACAGGGACACTGTCCTAGCCCTCACCACACCACCACACAGGGACACTGTCCTAGCCCTAACCACAACACCACACAGGGACACTGTCCTAGCCCTCACCACACCACCACACAGGATCACTGTCCTAGCCCTAACCACAACACCACACAGGGACACTGTCCTAGCCCTCACCACACCACCACACAGGGACACTGTCGTAGCCCTCACCACACCACCACACAGGGACACTGTCCTAGCCCTAACCACAACACCACACAGGGACACTGTCCTAGCCCTCACCACACCACCACACAGGGACACTGTCCTAGCCCTCACCACACCACCACACAGGGACACTGTCCTAGCCCTCACCACACCACCACACAGGGACACTGTCCTAGCCCTCACCACAACACCACACAGGGACACTGTCCAAGCCCTCACCACACCACCACACAGGGACACTGTCCTAGCCCTCACCACACCACCACACAGGGACACTGTCCAAGCCCACACTTTGTTTTAATCACACACAGAGGACACGCTAAACAGGGATCCCACAAAACTAACATCTTTCACAGCCGCTCTGTGCCAGCACAGCTGAAACTCTCATGGCCAGCCGCTCTGTGCCAGCACAGCTGAAACTCTCATGGCCAGCCGCTCTGTGCCAGCACAGCTGAATCTCTCATGGCCAGCCGCTCTGGGCCAGCACAGCTGAATCTCTCATGGCCAGCCGCTCTGGGCCAGCACAGCTGAAACTCTCATGGCCAGCCGCTCTGGGCCAGCACAGCTGAAACTCTCATGGCCAGCCGCTCTGGGCCAGCACAGCTGAAACAAAATACTAACTAACGAGGCGACAGGTCCTACACATCCTGGCCAATGAGGATGATTACAATCAGGGCAAGCCACACCTAAACAGAACTAACCTCAAACTTGAAATCCAAAATGAAATCGAGCAAACCCCCAAAGACTATAACACCAGGCACAGACTGACTGACTGACTCACCTCCCACTGTAGATGAGGGGGAATGTTCCTGATCTGGATCTTGCGACTCCTGCAGAGATTACAAAAGCGGAGGGGAAGGATAAAAATGAGTTAATAGCTGAACCACAGGGTCAATCAGGAGAGAAGGGTTAACAGCTCAACCACAGGGTCAATCAGGAGAGAAGGTGTTAACAGCTGAACCACAGGGTCAATCAGGAGAGAAGGGTTACAGCTCAACCACAGGGTCAATCAGGAGAGAAGGTGTTAACAGCTGAACCACAGGGTCAATCAGGAGAGAAGGGTTAACAGCTGAACCACAGGGTCAATCAGGAGAGAAGGGTTAACAGCTGAACCACAGGGTCAATCAGGAGAGAAGGTGTTAACAGCTGAACCACAGAGTCAATCAGGAGAGAAGGGTTAACAGCTGAACCACAGGGTCAATCAGGAGAGAAGGTGTTAACAGCTGAACCACAGGGTCAATCAGGATAGAAGGGTTAACAGCTGAACCACAGGGTCAATCAGGAGAGAAGGGTTAACAGCTGAACCACAGGGTCAATCAGGAGAGAAGGGTTAACAGCTGAACCACAGGGTCAATCAGGAGAGAAGGGTTAACAGCTGAACCACAGGGTCAATCAGGAGAGAACTAGTGGAGGCGAAGGGAAAGAGGCGAAGGGAAAGAGGATTGTACTATATCTCCGGCGCCGACAGAGATGGCCGCCTCGCTTCGCGTTCCTAGGAAACTATGCAGTTTTTTGTTTTTTTACGTGTTATTTCTTACATTAGTACCCCAGGTCATCTTAGGTTTCATTACATACAGTCGAGAAGAACTACTGAATATAAGATCAGCGTCAACTCACCATCAGTACGACCAAGAATATGTTTTTCGCGACGCGGACCCTGTGTTCTGCCTTACAAACAGGACAACGGAGTGGATCCTATGCAGCGACCCAAAAAAACGACTCCGAAAGAGAGGGAAACGAGGCGGTCTTCTGGTCAGACTCCGGAGACGGGCACACCGTGCACCACTCCCTAGCATTCTTCTTGCCAATGTCCAGTCTCTTGACAACAAGGTTGATGAAATCCGAGCAAGGGTAGCATTCCAGAGGGACATCAGAGACTGTAACGTCCTTTGCTTCACTGAAACATGGCTCACTGGAGAGACTCTATCCGAAGCGGTGCAGCCAACGGGTTTCTCCACGCATCGCGCTGACAGAAACAAACATCTTTCTGGTAAGAAGAGGGGCGGGGGCGTATGCCTCATGGCCAACGTGACATGGTGTGATGAAAGAAACATACAGGAACTCAAATCCTTCTGTTCACCTGATTTAGAATTCCTCACAATCAAATGTAGACCGCATTATCTACCAAGAGAATTCTCTTCGATTATAATCACAGCCGTATATATCCCCCCCCAAGCAGACACATCGATGGCTCTGAACAAACTTTATTTAACTCTCTGCAAACTGGAAACGATTTATCCGGAGGCTGCATTCATTGTAGCTGGGGATTTTAACAAGGCTAATCTGAAAACAAGACTCCCTAAATTTTATCAGCATATCGATTGCGCAACCAGGGGTGGAAAGACCTTGGATCATTGTTACTCTAACTTCCGCGACGCATATAAGGCCCTGCCCCGCCCCCCTTTCGGAAAAGCTGACCACGACTCCATTTTGTTGATCCCTGCCTACAGACAGAAACTAAAACAAGAGGCTCCCACGCTGAGGTCTGTCCAACGCTGGTCCGACCAAGCTGACTCCACACTCCAAGACTGCTTCCATCACGTGGACTGGGAGATGTTTCGTATTGCGTCAGATAACAACATTGACGAATACGCTGATTCGGTGTGCGAGTTCATTAGAACGTGCGTTGAAGATGTCGTTCCCATAGCAACGATTAAAACATTCCCTAACCAGAAACCGTGGATTGATGGCAGCATTCGTGTGAAACTGAAAGCGCGAACCACTGCTTTTAATCAGGGCAAGGTGTCTGGTAACATGACCGAATACAAACAGTGCAGCTATTCCCTCCGCAAGGCTATCAAACAAGCTAAGCGCCAGTACAGAGACAAAGTAGAATCTCAATTCAACGGCTCAGACACAAGAAGCATGTGGCAGGGTCTACAGTCAATCACGGACTACAGGAAGAAATCCAGCCCAGTCACGGACCAGGATGTCTTGCTCCCAGGCAGACTAAATAACTTTTTTGCCCGCTTTGAGGACAATACAGTGCCACTGACACGGCCTGCAACGAAAACATGCGGTCTCTCCTTCACTGCAGCCGAGGTGAGTAAGACATTTAAACGTGTTAACCCTCGCAAGGCTGCAGGCCCAGACGGCATCCCCAGCCGCGCCCTCAGAGCATGCGCAGACCAGCTGGCCGGTGTGTTTACGGACATATTCAATCAATCCCTATACCAGTCTGCTGTTCCCACATGCTTCAAGAGGGCCACCATTGTTCCTGTTCCCAAGAAAGCTAAGGTAACTGAGCTAAACGACTACCACCCCGTAGCACTCACATCCGTCATCATGAAGTGCTTTGAGAGACTAGTCAAGGACCATATCACCTCCACCCTACCTGACACCCTAGACCCACTCCAATTTGCTTACCGCCCAAATAGGTCCACAGACAATGCAATCTCAACCACACTGCACACTGCCCTAACCCATCTGGACAAGAGGAATACCTATGTGAGAATGCTGTTCATCGACTACAGCTCGGCATTCAACACCATAGTACCCTCCAAACTCGTCATCAAGCTCGAGACCCTGGGTCTCGACCCCGCCCTGTGCAACTGGGTACTGGACTTCCTGACGGGCCGCCCCCAGGTGGTGAGGGTAGGCAACAACATCTCCTCCCCGCTGATCCTCAACACTGGGGCCCCACAAGGGTGCGTTCTGAGCCCTCTCCTGTACTCCCTGTTCACCCACGACTGCGTGGCCACGCACGCCTCCAACTCAATCATCAAGTTTGCGGACGACACAACAGTGGTAGGCTTGATTACCAACAACGACGAGACGGCCTACAGGGAGGAGGTGAGGGCCCTCGAAGTGTGGTGTCAGGAAAATAACCTCACACTCAACGTCAACAAAACTAAGGAGATGATTGTGGACTTCAGGAAACAGCAGAGGGAACACCCCCCTATCCACATCGATGGAACAGTAGTGGAGAGGGTAGCAAGTTTTAAGTTCCTCGGCATACACATCACAGACAAACTAAATTGGTCCACTCACACAGACAGCATCGTGAAGAAGGCGCAGCAGCGCCTCTTCAACCTCAGGAGGCTGAAGAAATTCGGCTTGTCACCAAAAGCACTCACGAACTTCTACAGATGCACAATCGAGAGCATCCTGGCGGGCTGTATCACCGCCTGGTATGGCAACTGCACCGCCCTCAACCGTAAGGCTCTCCAGAGGGTAGTGAGGTCTGCACAACGCATCACCGGGGGCAAACTACCTGCCCTCCAGGACACCTACACCACCCGATGTCACAGGAAGGCCATAAAGATCATCAAGGACATCAACCACCCGAGCCACTGCCTGTTCACCCCGCTATCATCCAGAAGGCGAGGTCAGTACAGGTGCATCAAAGCTGGGACCGAGAGACTGAAAAACAGCTTCTATCTCAAGGCCATCAGACTGTTAAACAGCCACCACTAACACTGAGTGGCTGCTGCCAACACACTGACACTGACTCAACTCCAGCCACTTTAATAATGGGAATTGATGGGAAATGATGTAAATATATCACTAGCCACTTTAAACAATGCTACCTTATATAATGTTACTTACCCTACATTATTCATCTCATATGCATACGTATATACTGTACTCTATATCATCGACTGTATCCTTATGTAATACATGTATCACTAGCCACTTTAAACTATGCCACTTTGTTTACATACTCATCTCATTTGTACATACTGTACTCGATACCATCTACTGTATCTTGCCTATGCTGCTCTGTACCATCACTCATTCATATATCCTTATGTACATATTCTTTATCCCCTTACACTGTGTACAAGACAGTAGTTTTGGAATTGTTAGTTAGATTACTTGTTATTACTGCATTGTCGGAACTAGAAGCACAAGCATTTCGCTACACTCGCATTAACATCTGCTAACCATGTGTATGTGACAAATAAAATTTGATTTGATTTTGATTTGATTTGAGAAGGTGTTAACAACTCAACCACAGGGTTAATCAGGAGAGAAGGGTTAACAGCTCAACCACAGGGTCAATCAGGAGAGAAGGGTTAACAGCTGAACCACAGTGTCAATCAGGAGAGAAGGTGTTAAGAGCTGAACCACAGGGTCAATCAGGAGAGAAGGGTTAACAGCTGAACCACAGGGTCAATCAGGAGAGAAGGTGTTAACAGCTGAACCACAGGGTCAATCAGGAGAGAAGGTGTTAACAGCTGAACCACAGGGTCAATCAGGAGAGAAGGTGTTAACAGCTGAACCACAGGGTCAATCAGGAGAGAAGGTGTTAACAGCTGAACCACAACCTCTGTCCCTACACCAAGGGACCATTTCTGTGGTCTGGGAAAAATGTAAGAAATTTGTATTTTTCCTTTAATTCAAATGTGCACTATTGTTTGGTAGTGATGCCACTGACCAGCGAACAATGGGTGAATTAACCTTTATTCCTGGAAATGTAAATTAGTGAAGTGTTCAGCAAGATTACATGTCTACCTTAATCGTTATTTAAGATACTTGCATAACAACTGCTAGCTAGCTAGCATTAGAGGTGGTAGGTAGCCTGTTAAAGCGTTGAGGTATTAACCAAATGGTTACTTGTTTGAATCTCCGAGCTGGCAAGGTGGACTAATGTTCCGTTCTGCCCTTGAGCAAAGCAGTTAACCCCCACCTCCCTGGGTGCTGATGATTCAGAAATATTTGGTTAAATGCAGAAAACATATTTCGGTTGAATGCATTCAGTTGTTAGGGAAAGGGGATACCAAGTCAGTTGCACGTTAGCAGCATTAGCTAGCTATATCAAATTTAGCTAGCAGGCTCAGCTAAATAAAAAACCCCCTAGATACTTTACTACAGTATATCTCCTAGCCATGTCATTAGATTTGTAATTGAAAGAGGACAAGGTTGTCTCTATTCTTATTGGTTCTTATTGGTTATTATTGCATTGGTTCTTATTGGTTCTTATTGCATCCACACAACGAAGTGTGGAAAAGGTCAAGGGGTCTAAACACTTTCCGAATGCACTGGAGAGTGATGTACTCAGTGAATTCTACCTGGATGGATGGAGAGTGATGTACTCAGTGAATTCTACCTGGGTGGATGGAGAGTGATGTACTCAGTGAATTCTACCTGGGTGGATGGAGAGTGATGTACTCAGTGAATTCTACCTGGATGGCTGGAGAGTGATGCACTCAGTGAATTATACCTGGATGGGTGGATGGCTGGAGAGTGATGTACTCAGTGAATTCTACCTGGATGGCTGGAGAGTGATGCACTCAGTGAATTCTACCTGGATGGATGGATGGCTGGAGAGTGATGCACTCAGTGAATTCTACCTGGATGGATGGATGGCTGGAGAGTGATGTACTCAATGAATTCTACCTGGATGGATGGATGGCTGGAGAGTGATGCACTCAGTGAATTCTACATGGATGGGTGTATGGCTGGAGAGTGATGTACTCAGTGAATTCTACCTGGATGGATGGATGGCTGGAGAGTGATGCACTCAGTGAATTCTACCTGGATGGATGGCTGGAGAGTGATGCACTCAGTGAATTCTACCTGGATGGATGGCTGGAGAGTGATGTACTCAGTGAATTCTACCTGGATGGATGGCTGGAGAGTGATGTACTCAGTGAATTCTACCTGGATGGATGGATGGCTGGAGAGTGATGTACTCAATGAATTCTACCTGGATGTCTGGAGAGTGATGCACTAAGTGAATTCTACCTGGATGGATGGATGGCTGGAGAGTGATGCACTCGGTGAATTCTACCTGGATGGATGGCTGGAGAGTGATGCACTCAGTGAATTCTACCTGGATGGATGGCTGGAGGGTGACGCACTCAGTGAATTCTACCTGGATGGATGGATGGATGGATGGCTGGAGAGTGATGCACTCAGTGAATTCTACCTGGATGGATGGATGGCTGGAGAGTGATGTACTCAATTAATTCTACCTGGATGGGTGGATGGCTAGAGAGTGATGTACTCAGTGAATTCTACCTGGATTGAGGGATGGCTGGAGAGTGATGTTTCAGTGTATACTACATGGATGGATGGAGGGATGGATGGATGGATGGAGAGTGATGTACTCATTGTATTCTTCCTGGATGGATGGCTGGAGAGTGATGTACTCAGTGAATTCTACCTGGATGGATGGATGGCTGGAGAGTGATGCACTCAGTGTATTCTACCTGGATTGAGGGATGGCTGGAGAGTGATGTTTCAGTGTATACTACATGGATGGATGGATGGATGGATGGATGGATGGATGGATGGATGGATGGATGGATGGAGGGAGGGAGGGAGGGATGGATGGAGGTATGGATGGATGGAGGGATGGAGGGATGGATGGAGGGATGGAGGGATGGATGGAGGGATGGAGGGATGGATGGATGGATGGAGGGATGGAGGGATGGATGGATGGAGGGATGGATGGATGGATGGAGGGATGGATGGATGGATGGAGAGTGATGCACTCATTGTATTCTACCTGGATGGATGGCTGGAGAGTGATGTACTCAGTGAATTCTACCTGGATGGAGGATGGACACAGGACTGCTGCTCAGACTGACAGTAACTACCAAAAACAGCAACACAACAGTAACTACCAAAAACAGCAACACAACAGTAACTACCAAAACAGCAACACAACAGTAACTACCAAAAACAGCAACACAACAGTAACTAACAAAACAGCAACACAACAGTAACTACCAAAAACAGCAACACAACAGTAACTACCAAAAACAGCAACACAACAGTAACTACCAAAACAGCAACACAACAGTAACTACCAAAAACAGCAACACAACAGTAACTACCAAAAACAGCAACACAACAGTAACTACCAAAACAGCAACACAACAGTAACTACCAAAAACAGCAACACAACAGTAACTACCAAAAACAGCAACACAACAGTAACTACCAAAAACAGCAACACAACAGTAACTACCAAAAACAGCAACACAACAGTAACTACCAAAAACAGCAACACAACAGTAACTACCAAAACAGCAACACAATGAGGATTTGGTGTGACAACAGAGCGCTAAAGGTGCTGGGAAACAATCTCACACTTATTATGAATTCATTTCTGGCGGTTAAATAACTTTGCCCAGAAAAACACGACACACATAACTACTAACTGACTTGGTCTACGTGAGATGGAACCAATGGGGCAACAACCATGTAGCTCACGGGAGAGAGGACGGAATCATGTGAAATAACAAGTCTCTCTCTGACGCTCCATCATTCCCGTAGTGAAAAAGCCAATTCCACAAGACCGACTCACATCTGTGGCTCCCTGTTGTCAGCTATGAATCAGTGTCAGAGTCAAGGCTCTGTGAGAGGATCCCACAGCAAAACCTTTAAAATGTTTTTTTTTTTAAATGCTACCAAATATGATTTACAGAAACTTGTTACAAATGACGGAGTCACCCATGATTCACCAAACAATATTTAGAAAGAGGAAGCAGAGTACTTTAAGCAAATGTTTTCATTTCAGTCTCCTCAATTTCCACTAACTGAAGGTAACTGCCAGAATTAGTTTATATTAATAATGTAACATTAACAGCCATACAGAAAGACTCATGTGAAGGTGAATTACAGAGAAGGAACTTCTTGATGCAATTAAAGCCTTTAAGTCTGGGAAAACTCCAGGGCTGGATGGCATACCAGTTGAGGTTTACCAAACTCCAGGGCTGGATGGCATACCAGTTGAGGTTTACCAAACTCCAGGGCTGGATGGCATACCAGTTGAGGTTTACCAAACTCCAGGGCTGGATGGCATACCAGGGGAGGTTTACCAAACTCCAGGGCTGGATGGCATACCAGTTGAGGTTTACCAAACTCCAGGGCTGGATGGCATACCAGTTGAGGTTTACCAAACTCCAGGGCTGGATGGCATACCAGTTGAGGTTTACCAAACTCCAGGGCTGGATGGCATACCAGTTGAGGTTTACCAAACTCCAGGGCTGGATGGCATACCAGGGGAGGTTTACCTAACTCCAGGGCTGGATGGCATACCAGTTGAGGTTTACCAAACTCCAGGGCTGGATGGCATACCAGTTGAGGTTTACCAAACTCCAGGGCTGGATGGCATACCAGTTGAGGTTTACCAAACTCCAGGGCTGGATGGCATACCAGTGGAGGTTTACCAAACTCCAGGGCTGGATGGCATACCAGTTGAGGTTTACCAAACTCCAGGGCTGGATGGCATACCAGTTGAGGTTTACCAAACTCTAGGGCTGGATGGCATACCAGTTGAGGTTTACCAAACTCCAGGGCTGGATGGTATACCAGTGGAGGTTTACCAAACTCCAGGGCTGGATGGCATACCAGTGGAGGTTTACCAAATTCCAGGGCTGGATGGCATACCAGTGGAGGTTTACCAAACTCCAGGGCTGGATGGTATACCAGTGGAGGTTTACCAAAATCCAGGGCTGGATGGTATACCAGGGGAGGTTTACCAAACTCCAGGGCTGGATGGTATACCAGTGGAGGTTTACCAAACTCCAGGGCTGGATGGCATACCAGTTGAGGTTTACCAAACTCCAGGGCTGGATGGTATACCAGGGGAGGTTTACCAAACTCCAGGGCTGGATGGCATACCAGTGGAGGTTTACCAAACTCCAGGGCTGGATGGTATACCAGTGGAGGTTTACCAAACTCCAGGGCTGGATGGTATACCAGGGGAGGTTTACCAAACTCCAGGGCTGGATGGTATACCAGTGGAGGTTTACCAAACTCCAGGGCTGGATGGCATACCAGTGGAGGTTTACCAAACTCCAGGGCTGGATGGCATACCAGTAGAGGTTTACCAAACTCCAGGGCTGGATGGTATACCAGGGGAGGTTTACCAAACTCCAGGGCTGGATGGTATACCAGGGGAGGTTTACCAAACTCCAGGGCTGGATGGCATACCAGTTGAGGTTTACCAAACTCCAGGGCTGGATGGCATACCAGTGGAGGTTTACCAAACTCCAGGGCTGGATGGTATACCAGTGGAGGTTTACCAAACTCCAGGGCTGGATGGTATACCAGGGGAGGTTTACCAAACTCCAGGGCTGGATGGCATACCAGTGGAGGTTTACCAAACTCCAGGGCTGGATGGCATACCAGTGGAGGAATATCAGACCTTTTCGATGTACTCAGAGGACCATTATTAGCATGTTTTAAGCACTCCTACATAAATGGTTGACAATCAGATACTCAGCAAGAAGGTCTGATTTCACTATTACTGAAACAGGATCGAGGTGGTAAATATAACAGGGCTGTCCAAGACTAAAACAAACCTTGGTCGACCAAGAGTTTTCTGTTCTTTTGACCAATCGATTGGTTGACATTTTTAAACATGCATTTTTCCATATATTGACACATCCTACGTGTTTTAATGAAATCAACTATATTCACTGAGCTTGTCTGATTCTTTACGCACACGGTTTGATTAAATAATTAAGACACACAAATTACTAGACGGAGTCTGACCAGCAATTGATTTGTGACATGATGATTCATTACATGTTTGGTGGTGACGGCAGCAGTAGTAATGTGAATTAATGGTTTCCTCTGCGATGTTTGAAATAGCCCACAGCGTCGGTTAAACAATCCTCATGGTTTCCTCTGCGATAGTTGATTTAGCCCACAGCGTCGGTTAAACAATCCTCATGGTTTCCTCTGCGATAGTTGATTTAGCCCACAGCGTCGGTTAAACAATCCTCATGGTTTCCTCTGCGATAGTTGATTTAGCCCACAGCGTCGGTTAAACAATCCTCATGGTTTCCTCTGCGATAGTTGATTTAGCCCACAGCGTCGGTTAAACAATCCTCATGGTTTCCTCTGCGATAGTTGATTTAGCCCACAGCGTCGGTTAAATAATCCTCATGGTTTCCTCTGCGATAGTTGATTTAGCCCACAGCGTCGGTTAAACAATCCTCATGGTTTCCTCTGCGATAGTTGAATTAGCCCACAGCGTCGGTAAAACAATCCTCATGGATTCCTCTGCGATAGTTGAATTATCCCACAGCGACGGTAAAACAATCCTCATGGTTTCCTCTGCGATGGTTGAATTAGCCCACAGCATCGGTTAAACAATCCTCATGGTTTCCTCTGCGATGGTTGAAATAGCCCACAGCATCGGTTAAACAATCCTCATGGTTTACTCTGCGATGGTTGAATTAGCCCACAGCGTCGGTTAAACAATCCTCATGGTTTCCTCTGCGATGGTTGAAATAGCCCACAGCATCGGTTAAACAATCCTCATGGTTTACTCTGCGATGGTTGAATTAGCCCACAGCGTCAGTAAAACAATCCTCATGACTCCTTGAAATGACATTTTCGTTGTCAGTTAACACTATAAATATGGAGTAGAATTAAATTGGCACATGGTTTCAATCGAGGTAAAAGCAAGCTCACTCAAGCATTTTGTTGAAAGCATACGTGGTTTAGTTTGTTTTGATAAGTACATTCATCCGCTGGGAAGTTCTTCCAGTAGTGACCCATTAGTAGAGTCTCACGGGTATTCATGTCCGTCTTAACGGTTAAATATATGTATGTCTTATTTTACTGTCAGGTGGGTGTACCTTTATTTACAATTGGGGAAATGGAAAATGTAATGAAAATATCAATAAAATTTTCATTTTAACCAGAAATCTAATCAGAACAGAGTATCATTTTGAACTGATATGCACCCAGGACACTTCAACTGTAAATTACCTCAATAAGAAACAATATTGTTGCTTTGATAACATCAGAAGATATCCTCCTCGCAATCTCCAAAATACAACAGCCACAATACAACTTTGTTTGGACGTTCGTAAAGGACTATTCGCCGAAACTGAAGAGACACAGCTAGCTAACAACCTCCCTTTGCAAGTTGGAAAAAAACAGTGGACAGAGACTTGCTAGCTACATTAGCTAGCTAGCTGGGATTTTCCACAAGGAATCTGCCTCCTGAAAAAAAGCTTCTCCCAAGCAGGTGTGACACCTACTCCCATTACCTGCTGCACTGCTGCTTTGATTCCACCTGGCGATCTGTTCATCGTCTGTCCTGCCTATCTCCCCCTGTCTGGTACCCCTGCCACACTCCCCCCTCTCTCCCGAGCGTCGCTCGCCTCCAGCACACACACACCGCAGACTTTGGACTGATCAGAAATGTAAGGAGGCTAATTACCTTGTGATGCTTACCCAACTAGCAATGAGGAATCGACCCAGAAGCTGCTCTCTTCCGGGGGGCCGGAACTGATTGAATCGGCCCGGAATCGGGTGTCGGACTCGGCCCGGAATCAAAATGAATGACTGCCCAGAGTCGGCCCAAGTACTGTACATCGGGTCGTTTCCGTCTACCGGATTTCAGCCGACGTTGCCGGCATCTTCCAACATCCCCCCAGAAGCGGCCCAATGCAAATTTAAATAAATGTATACAGAATTATCAGATTTAGCCATTTTAAATATTACTACTATACAAATTATAACCATCCACAAAAAAAAACATTTTGTATCAGAAGAAACACCATACACCTGGTGACCGCCACAGGAGTCACGAAAGCGCAATGGGACAAGGGCATCCCGGCCGGCCAAACCCTCCCCTAACTCGGACAACGCTGGGCCAATTGTGCGTCGTCTCATGGGTCTCCCGGTCGCTGCCAGCACGGGTCTCGAACGAGCATCTGTAGCAACGCAGATTGCACTGCGATGCAGTGTCTTAGACCGCTGCGCCACCCAGGTGGTTCCAGCACAAAGTATTAAAATACTACACAGGACCCTTAAATAATTTAATTTAAATGTTAATTGTATTTTTTGATCACAGAAACTATGAGGAAAATATGGAAAAGTAAAGAAATAATGAAATGTTAATTATGTAAAGAAGCCCATGTAATCATCTGCCAGAGAGTATCCCCAATCGGCCATTTGGGCCAGATAACTAACACCGAAATCGGCCCGAGCTCAATCCCCACATTTTAGCCATAAGTAATACTTCCGAAGGCGGCTCGGACTTGGACCACATGACGGCGGCCGAGTCTGACTCTCAGCCGAGTGCCCCAACTCTCAGACGGAATCGGCCCAGATCCACTGTGCTAGCTGGGTATTATGTGAGCTTACTCAAACACTTTAACTTGTATAGGCCTACTATACTAGCCTACTGGATTTTTATAGACTACTCTCTGAAGTTATCTGGTTGGGGCAAGTGACTCTTTGAACTTGTGGCTAGCTCCAAGTCATAATATTTTTTACTTGTGCTTTATGCTATTTGCTTCAAGACTCCAGCAGGCTTTGTTGACTATGAACTTGCTTGTTTACCCAACCATGGGACAGACTATGTTTGTTCCCACACTCTGACTCTATTGGTTACACAGACTCTTGGCCTCCCATCCTATTCTAACCACATCTCGGCGGCGTTGTATTCATGTTACCTGATGAAACTGCTGTACAATATGATATTGTAGCCGCCATCTGATGCACATTCAAATGGCATAATAAATCAACACTGCAGAGCTCTCCCTGTCCTCTGCCGTGCCCTGATTGTATTACTGCTGATTACAGTGCCTTGCGAAAGTATTCGGCCCCCTTGAACTTTGCGACCTTTAGCCACATTTCAGGCTTCAAACATAAAGATATAAAACTGTATTTTTTTGTGAAGAATCAACAACAAGTGGGACACAATCATGAAGTGGAACGACATTTATTGGATATGTCAAACTTTTTTAACATATCAAAAACTGAAAAATTGGCCGTGCAATGACTGGGCAGTGGCACAGCAATGGGTGGGCCTGGGAGGGCATTGGCCTAACCACTTGGGAGCCATGACCAGCCAATCAGAATTAGTTTTATTACAGACAGAAATACTCCTCAGCACCCACCCCCCACCCCACTACAGTGTTTTATTACAGACAGAAATACTCCTCAGCACCCACCCCCCACCCCACTACAGTGCTTTATTACAGACAGAAATACTCCTCAGCACCCACCCCCCACCCCACTACAGTGCTTTATTACAGACAGAAATACTCCTCAGCACCCACCCCCCACCCCACTACAGTGCTTTATTACAGACAGAAATACTCCTCAGCACCCACCCCCCACCCCACTACAGTGCTTTATTACAGACATAAATACTCCTCAGCACACACCCCCCACCCCACTACAGTGCTTTATTACAGACAGAAATACTCCTCAGCACCCACCCCCCACCCCACTACAGTGCTTTATTACAGACAGAAATACTCCTCAGCACCCACCCCCCACCCCACTACAGTGTTTTATTACAGACAGAAATACTCCTCAGCACCCACCCCCCACCCCACTACAGTGCTTTATTACAGACAGAAATACTCCTCAGCACCCACCCCCCACCCCACTACAGTGCTTTATTACAGACATAAATACTCCTCAGCACCCACCCCCCACCCCACTACAGTGCTTTATTACAGACAGAAATACTCCTCAGCACCCACCCCCCACCGCACTACAGTGCTTTATTACAGACAGAAATACTCCTCAGCACCCACCCCCCACCCCACTACAGTGCTTTATTACAGACAGAAATACTCCTCAGCACCCACCCCCCACCCCACTACAGTGTTTTATTACAGACAGAAATACTCCTCAGCACCCACCCCCCACCCCACTACAGTGCTTTATTACAGACAGAAATACTCCTCAGCACCCACCCCCCACCCCACTACAGTGCTTTATTACAGACAGAAATACTCCTCAGCACCCACCCCCCACCCCACTACAGTGCTTTATTACAGACAGAAATACTCATCAGCACCCACCCCCCACCCCACTACAGTGCTTTATTACAGACAGAAATACTCCTCAGCACCCACCCCCCACCCCACTACAGTGCTTTATTACAGACATAAATACTCCTCAGCACCCACCCCCCACCCCACTACAGTGCTTTATTACAGACAGAAATACTCCTCAGCACCCACCCCCCACCCCACTACAGTGCTTTATTACAGACATAAATACTCCTCAGCACCCACCCCCCACCCCACTACAGTGCTTTATTACAGACAGAAATACTCCTCAGCACCCACCCCCCACGCACTACAGTGCTTTATTACAGACAGAAATACTCCTCAGCACCCACCCCCCACCCCACTACAGTGCTTTATTACAGACAGAAATACTCCTCAGCACCCACCCCCCACCCCACTACAGTGTTTTATTACAGACATAAATACTCCTCAGCACCCACCCCCCACCCCACTACAGTGCTTTATTACAGACAGAAATACTCCTCAGCACCCACCCCCCACCCCACTACAGTGTTTTATTACAGACAGAAATACTCCTCAGCACCCACCCCCCACCCCACTACAGTGCTTTATTACAGACAGAAATACTCCTCAGCACCCACCCCCCACCCCACTACAGTGCTTTATTACAGACAGAAATACTCCTCAGCACCCACCCCCCACCCCACTACAGTGTTTTATTACAGACAGAAAAACTCCTCAGCACCCACCCCCCACCCCACTACAGTGTTTTATTACAGACAGAAATACTCCTCAGCACCCACCCCCCACCCCACTACAGTGCTTTATTACAGACAGAAATACTCCTCAGCACCCACCCCCCACCCCACTACAGTGCTTTATTACAGACAGAAATACTCCTCAGCACCCACCCCCCACCCCACTACAGTGTTTTATTACAGACAGAAAAACTCCTCAGCACCCACCCCCCACCCCACTACAGTGTTTTATTACAGACAGAAATACTCCTCAGCACCCACCCCCCACCCCACTACAGTGTTTTATTACAGACAGAAATACTCCTCAGCACCCACCCCCCACCCCACTACAGTGCTTTATTGCAATAACCTTTAAATTAATATGTAAATAGTTAATTAACATTAGTTAATATGTAAATATATACCATTAGAAAATGATGAACATGTAAATGATCTGCATTTTTTTCCTTCTAATTATACATATAATGACGCAAATTAATGGATGTTAATTTATACGGATATTAAGATATCTACTAATACTTTTCAGAAACTGCCCTGTACTCTGTTTAAATATGTTTAATATGCTTTAAATTAGAATATGACAATATACCAAATTACTATAAAAGACGAAGTGAAAACACAAAATGATTGTTCAGATACATCAGATACATTTTCATCTTTCCACACGAAGAAGTAAGTTTCCATCCAAATGTCAATGTTCATAATACAAAATAAGGATAAAGATAAATGCAACATTCAATAATAACTTGTATTTAATATGGGAAGTGTTTCAAAACTCCACTTGTTAGTAACCACGTCCTTTACTAACATGTAGAAAGGCATTGCATGTGAAGTCATATATTTATTACAATGAAATACAATATCATTCAATTGCCAAATTGCCACGCTGTCCTCCCCATATTGTGGAGAATCCCACTAACGCTGTCCTCCCCATATTGTGGAGAATCCCACTAACGCTGTCCTCCCCATATTGTGGAGAATCCAACTAACGCTGTCCTCCCCATATTGTGGAGAATCCCACTAACTCTGTCCTCCCCATATTGTGGAGAATCCCACTAACTCTGTCCTCCCCATATTGTGGGGAATCCCACTAACTCTGTCCTCCCCATATTGTGGAGAATCCCACTAACTCTGTCCTCCCCATATTGTGGAGAATCCCACTAACGCTGTCCTCCCCATATTGTGGGGAATCCCACTAACTCTGTCCTCCCCATATTGTGGGGAATCCCACTAACTCTGTCTTCCCCATATTGTGGAGAATCCCACTAACTCTGTCCTCCCCATATTGTGGATAATCCCACTAACTCTGTCCTCCCCATATTGTGGAGAATCCCACTAACGCTGTCCTCCCCATATTGTGGAGAATCCCACTAACTCTGTCCTCCCCATATTGTGGAGAATCCCACTAACTCTGTCCTCCCCATATTGTGGAGAATCCCACTAACTCTGTCCTCCCCATATTGTGGAGAATCCCACTAACTCTGTCCTCCCCATATTGTGGGGAATCCCACTAACTCTGTCCTCCCCATATTGTGGAGAATCCCACTAACTCTGTCCTCCCCATATTGTGGAGAATCCCACTAACTCTGTCCTCCCCATATTGTGGAGAATCCCACTAACTCTGTCCTCCCCATATTGTGGAGAATCCCACTAACTCTGTCCTCCCCATATTGTGGAGAATCCCACTAACTCTGTCCTCCCCACTTCACATGGGCAGAGAAAATAACAATCCTTTCTTTACAACAAGCAGGGATTGAAATGGCATGTGGTGTGGTGAAATAAACTAACAATCCTTTCTTGACAACAAGCAGGGATTGAAATGGCATGTGGTGTGGTGAAATAAACTTGATAATCCCAGAAGATTCACTACAAATCCACCATAATTACTGTCATAACAGTCCTGAAAATACATACATAAATATACAAATGTTTTCCTATTTTACCAAATCAAAGTTGAAAATCAGACGCTCACTTTTCTCTAACATTTTGATCAAGTCTGAATGAGAGTAGTGAATACATGTGCAGACAGTCTGGCGTTCCATACCACTTATTCCAGGGAGTGGCATAGAAGAGAACATAGAGACATATCATATATCATATCATATCATAATCATATAGAGACAGTCCTCTAAGCACTGGTGCAAAAGGAAGGTTTTTGAAAGGGCTACACAAGATATATATATATATATATATACATATACATATACATATACATATATATACATACATACACACAGTCCCAGTCAAAAGTTTGGACACACCTAGTCATTCAAGGGTTTTTCTTTATTTTTTACTATTTTCTACATTGTAGAATAATAGTGAAGACATCAAAACAATGAAATAACACATAATGGAATCATGTATTAAACCAAAAAAGTGTTAAACAAATCAAAATATACTCATATATATATATATATATATATATATATATATATATATATATAAGGAACATATTTGACAAAGAAGGAGAGTGATGGAGTGCTGCATCAGATCACCTGTCCTCCACAATCCCCCGACCTCAACCCAATTGAGATGGTTTGGGATGAGTTGGACTGCAGAGTTACTACTTTTTTGGTTACTACATGATTCCATATGTGTCATTTCATAGTTGACATCTTCACTATTATTCTATAATGTAGAAAATAGTACAAATAAAGAAAATCCCTTGAATGAGTAGGTGTGTCCAAACTTTTGACCTCAGATCCTCAAAAAGTTCTACAGCTGCCCCATCAAGAGCATCCTGACCAGTTGCATCACCGCCTTGTATGACAACTGCTCGGCATCCGACCGTAAGGTGCTACAGGGAGTAGTGCGTACGGCCCAGTACATCACCGGGGCCAAGCTTCCTGTCATGCAGGACCTCTGTACCAAGCGGTGTCAGAGGAAGGCCCTAAAAATTGGCAAAGACTCCAGCCACCCTAGTCATAGACTGTTCTCTCAGCTACCACACGGCAAGCGGTACCGGAGCACCAAGTCTAGGTCAAAATGGCTTCTAAACAGCTTCTACCCCCAAGCCATAAGACTCTGACATGAACAGCTAATCAAATGGCTACCCAGACTATTTGCATTGCCCCCCCCCTCATTTATGCTGCTGCTACTCTCTTATTATCTATGCATATTCACTTTAACGCTACCTACATGTACATATTACCTCAATTACCTCGACTAACCAGTTCCCCAGCACATTGACTCTGTACCGGTACCCCCTGTATATAGCCTCCACATTGACTCTGTACCGGTACCCCCTGTATATAGCCTCCACATTGACTCTGTACCGGTACCCCCTGTATATAGCCTCCACACTGACTCTGTACCGGTACCCCCTGTCTATAGCCTCCACATTGGCTCTGTACCGGTACCCCCCTGTATATAGCCTCCACATTGACTCTGTACCGGTACCCCCTGTATATAGCCTCCACATTGACTCTGAACCGTAACACCCTGTATATAGCCTCCACATTGGCTCTGTACCGGTACCCCCTGTATATAGCCTCCACATTGACTCTGTACCGTAACACCCTGTATATAGCCTCCACATTGACTCTGTACCGGTACTCCCTGTATATAGCCTCCACATTGGCTCTGTACCGGTACCCCCTGTATATAGCCTCCACATTTACTCTGTACCGGTACCCCCTGTATATAGCCTCCACATTTACTCTGTACCGGTACCCCCTGTATACAGTCTCCACATTGACTCTGTACCGGTACCCCCTGTATATAGCCTCCACACTGACTCTGTACCGGTACCCCCTGTATATAGTCTCCACATTGACTCTGTACCGGTACCCCCTGTATATAGTCTCCACATTGACTCTGTACCGGTACCCCCTGTATATAGCCTCCACATTGACTCTGTACCGGTACCCCCTGTATATAGTCTCCACATTGACTCTGTACCGGTACCCCCTGTATATAGCCTCCACATTTACTCTGTACCGGTACCCCCTGTATATAGCCTCCAAATTTACTCTGTACCGGTACCCCCTGTATATAGTCTCCACATTGACTCTGTACCGGTACCCCCTGTATATAGTCTCCACATTGACTCTGTACCGGTACCCCCTGTATATAGCCTCCACATTTACTCTGTACCGGTACCCCCTGTATATAGTCTCCAGATTTACTCTGTACCGGTACCCCCTGTATATAGTCTCCACATTGACTCTGTACCGGTACCCCCTGTATATAGCCTCCACATTTACTCTGTACCGGTACCCCCTGTAGATAGTCTCCACATTTACTCTGTACCGGTACCCCCTGTATATAGTCTCCACATTTACTCTGTACCGGTACCCCCTGTATATAGCCTCCACATTGACTCTGTACCGGTACCCCCTGTATATAGCCTCCACATTGACTCTGTACCGGTACCCCCTGTATATAGTCTCCACATTTACTCTGTACCGGTACCCCCTGTATATAGCCTCCACATTGACTCTGTACCGGTACCCCCTGTATATAACCTCCACATTGACTCTGTACCGGTACCCCCTGTATATAGCCTCCACATTGACTCTGTACCGGTACCCCCTGTATATAGCCTCCACATTGACTCTGTACCGGTACCCCCTGTATATAGTCTCCACATTGACTCTGTACCGGTACCCCCTGTATATAGCCTCCACACTGACTCTGTACCGGTACCCCCTGTATATAGCCTCCACATTGACTCTGTACCGGTACCCCCTGTATATAGCCTCCACATTGACTCTGTACCGGTACCCCCTGTATATAGCCTCCACATTGGCTCTGTACCGGTACCCCCTGTATATAGCCTCCACATTGACTCTGTACCGGTACCCCCTGTATATAGCCTCCACATTTACTCTGTACCGGTACCCCCTGTATATAGCCTCCACATTGACTCTGTACCAGTACCCCCTGTATATAGCCTCCACATTGACTCTGTACCGGTACCCCCTGTATATAGTCTCCACATTTACTCTGTACCGGTACCCCTGTATATAGCCTCCACATTGACTCTGTACCGGTACCCCCTGTATATAACCTCCACATTGACTCTGTACCGGTACCCCCTGTATATAGCCTCCACATTGACTCTGTACCGGTACCCCCTGTATATAGCCTCCACATTGACTCTGTACCGGTACCCCCTGTATATAGTCTCCACATTGACTCTGTACCGGTACCCCCTGTATATAGCCTCCACACTGACTCTGTACCGGTACCCCCTGTATATAGCCTCCACATTGACTCTGTACCGGTACCCCCTGTATATAGCCTCCACATTGACTCTGTACCGGTACCCCCTGTATATAGCCTCCACATTGACTCTGTACCGGTACCCCCTGTATATAGTCTCCACATTGACTCTGTACCGGTACCCCCTGTATATAGCCTCCACATTGACTCTGTACCGGTACCCCCTGTATATAGCCTCCACATTGGCTCTGTACCGGTACCCCCTGTATATAGCCTCCACATTGACTCTGTACCGGTACCCCCTGTATATAGCCTCCACATTTACTCTGTACCGGTACCCCCTGTATATAGCCTCCACATTGACTCTGTACCGGTACCCCCTGTATATAGCCTCCACATTGACTCTGTACCGTAACACCCTGTATATAGCCTCCACATTGACTCTGTACCGTAACACCCTGTATATAGCCTCCACATTGACTCTGTACCGGTACCCCCTGTATATAGCCTCCACATTGACTCTGTACCGGTACCCCTTGTATATAGTCTCCACATTGACTCTGTACCGGTACCCCCTGTATATAGCCTCCACATTGACTCTGTACCGGTACCCCCTGTATATAGCCTCCACATTGGCTCTGTACCGGTACCCCCTGTATATAGCCTCCACATTGACTCTGTACCGGTACCCCCTGTATATAGCCTCCACATTTACTCTGTACCGGTACCCCCTGTATATAGCCTCCACATTGACTCTGTACCGGTACCCCCTGTATATAGCCTACACATTGACTCTGTACCGGTACCCCCTGTATATAGCCTCCACATTAACTCTGTACCGGTACCCCCTGTATATAGCCTCCACATTGACTCTGTACCGTAACACACTGTATATAGCCTCCACATTGGCTCTGTACCGTAACACCCTGTATATAGCCTCCACATTGACTCTGTACCGGTACCCCCTGTATATAGCCTCCACATTGACTCTGTACCGGTACCCCCTGTATATAGTCTCCACATTGACTCTGTACCGGTACACCCTGTATACAGTCTCACTATTGTTATTTTACTGCTGCTCTTTAATTATTTTGTACTTTTATTTATTTTTAACCTGCTCCCAAAAAGGTCTGTGCACGGCCCTGCCTTGACCCTGGCCATGTCAGAGGGGTATTCTGCATGCAGGAGAGGCTACCAGCATCGGTGAGAGGGGGAGGTGGGGGAGGAAACACATAAAGCAGAGGTCACTTCCCAAACAAGGGGTTTGAATATTTACCTTAATGTCAAACAATGCCGTCTTTTGGAAATCCCTGAGGTGGTGCATGAGGAAGGGAATTGTTGCTTCAAACGTGATTAATCAATCATTGATTCTGAGCCAATGAATCAATCAAGTGTTTCTGAACCAATGAAGCAATCAAGTGTTTCTGAACCAATGAATCAATCAAGTGTTTCTGAGCCAATGAATCAATCCCGTGTTTCTGAACCAATGAATCAATCAGTGTTCCTGAACCAATGAATCAATCAAGTGTTTCTGAGCCAATGAATCAATCCCGTGTTTCTGAACCAATGAATCAATCCCGTGTTTCTGAACCAATGAATCAATCAGTGTTCCTGAGCCAATAAATCAAAACCAACTACAAAAAAACAGCACACAAAATGAACTACAAAGTGTTGACAAATGTATGCATATGTGTTTATCATCTAGTATTTGTATGGGCCACCTAAAACCAGGAGTAGGCTCTGAACATGGATTACATAATTCACTGAGGCCATTGAAACAGGAAGTGCTACACTTCACCCATTTTATATATAATAAATGTATAAAGTGTTATTCCATTGCATTTACCTCGAAAATGTTATATTTAAAACAACTTCTGGACTGATACAAATACTTAGATCATATTTGCATTACAAACAACACAAAGCAACAAAAACAACATGTCACACTGTTGCACAGCTATGCTACAGCTATGCTACAGGTTTGAGGACAGTTGTCCCAGAGTCGTCCTGGTTAGGGTTTGGCCTATGTAGGCGTCATTGTAAATAAGAATTTGTTCTGAACTGACTTGTTAAATAAAGTTTCAATACAAATAAAAAATAAAACAGACAGGGACAACAGACAGATAAGACCAGGTGATCAGATATAAAGAAAGAAAAAAATAAATAAATAATTACCGTAGCTTTTTGGGAACAGAGTAGTCTACCTCAAGCACCTTCCCATGTAATTCAACTTTACCTGTAAGGATGAGACGAATATGGCATTGTTAACAATGTAATATTGCATATGGCTACTGTAGCATGTTGCCATTGACAAGACTGATAATGTAGGCAATAAGGATCTGCTTTTCTTTGTAAAGAATGTAAGATTAGAGGTGAGCCTGAGAGAGAGAGGAATGCCTTGCTCTCTTTCCTATGTGTTCTTTATGTCCATAAATCTGTTGTGTTTCTGTGTAGAACTACTAAACTCCGACATGTTTCCCTCTTCTAGCAGCGTTGTTTTAGTGGCCTGGCGCAGCTCAGAATAAGCCTCTCACCTCGTCCCCCCAGCTACCTGTTTATTCGCTCTTATCTCCGGACCCCCATCACCTACCTTTAAGACACCTCGTAAAAACATACCCAGGCATCATAGGAACATGGCTTTGACACATTCTCTACGGTTACTTTGGTCGGTTCTTTTCAATAAAATCAAGAAAAATATACTGAAAAATAATGATGCCTTCCCGAACATCAGAGCATCCCGTACATTCCAATGGTTGATTACAAAGTAGCGCCCCTCTGTAATTTACAAAATATAACTATTATGCGATAATTACGTTACAATGAGTCCTGTTTTAGTTACGCATAAAGGGATGACATTGGTGAGTGTATATGATCTGTAATTTGCGATATATGTGTTTGACCATGACGGAGTGAGTGTGAGTCAACTCTGGCACTGATGTAACAGCGCGTATCCAATACAGTCCCGAGCCAAAAACGGGTTAGGTAATAATAATAATTTATCCTTTATTTTCCCACTAATTGTTTTGAGCGTTTCAGCCCAGTCGCGGAGACATTCCTGCATCAGCCCCTGCAGATAGACACTTACCAGAGAGTGTCTCAATAGCTTTTATGGCCCAGTTTTGGTCGGGGAAGTCCACAAAAGCATAGCCGGATTTGAGCAGAACCTGCTCGGCCCCAGGAAGCTTCTTCTCGCCAAAGAGCTCCTTCAAATCCTCGACAGTGACCAAAGGACTCAAATTCCCCACATATAGTTTGTTCATGATCTTAAGGCAAATCTTTGATATGGAATCAAATCACAAGGAAATTAAATTCAACTGTAAAGTATTTTTTTAAAAGCAATCACCCCCCAGATGCAGTCGACCCCAGCTCGAAATGTGCTCTGGACAAACTCTTTTTACTGGGATTGAAAAGTGTCGTTTCGACGCCACTCTAGAGCCAACAAGCGCCGCCTCTAACTAAAATCTGACTGAAATATAAAAACAATTGTTTGGAGATGTTTGTTAGACCGGAGCATCAGTGCTTCCACATCATGGCCAGCAGGCAGGTATAAAGGTGGCATCAGGACCATGTGGAAGGTTAACTATGGGGTTGGATCAGTAGCGCCTGGAGGGGCTGTAAACCCCTCCACTGCTACGCCTGGGCTATAGTGAAACGTGGCAGGTACGGTAGGCTACTAAAACAATCAGTCCTGGATGAATAACATGCGTCACATTATGACACTGACTCCCATGAGAGGAGCAGAGGGAAATAAAAGGTAAATTACTTAAATCACAAACATATGGGTTTGACTGCAAAACGTGTCCTCCAAAAAGTATTCCTCTGATGGACGTTGTCTGGAGATGGCTGCCATTAATGTTCACACCTGGCCGGATGTTGGATAATCTGGACCATTCAATACATAAATGAATAACCCCTGGTTAGACCTGGTTAGACCGGCTCTATTGATGAAGGCACAGGAGAAGGGATGGAGCTGCTTGCCCCTAGCCCTTACTGACGTCTCGCAGGCCAGTCACGGGCGACTCTCCTTTACAGAGGAACACGCCCACACGCATGGTAAAGTACTGACATGTTTATGGTAGTAGTTGAGAGGTCCAGGTGGATTATGTAGACTGGCTAGGCCCAAACACTGCTCTGTGTAGGCCGATAGTTCAATTGAATGAACACCTGCCATGGCATGGACAATTTAAGATTTTGTAGTCTTTCAGTTTCAGGCCTTAAGTTTTTTTTAATAAAGTTTTTAAATTATCAGTTGTACTCTACGATGTATTTTTAAATTGGGATATATTGATTAGCACTCCCTCTGTCATTATGCTGATAGTGTTTTCATTCATTTGGATTGTTCTTCCATTTCTACAATCATTTCAGAGAAAGCATAATGGTGAAAATGATGATGGAATTATTGCATTTAATGATTACTGTGCTAATCTTTATCACAATGTGTGGAAACATTGTAACACCTATACTCAAGATATTGCAGGTTGGCTGGTTTGGAACCCAGCAACTCCCTGAGAGTAACAAGCTTGTTGTGCATGCTACTGCACATGCTGTCATGGACTGTATGGGGAAGCAATACACAGGAGAATGTTCATGTTGCCCAATGAGTAGATATAACGCATCCATAGTAGTGACTCTCCAGTACAAAATATATATGTTACAGAATTGCAGAATGATTGAAAATATAATGTAAAGTAATTGCTGGTATATATCTCTTGTACCATTGCACACAATGCTAAGCACCTAAATAACTGAACTTATTACCAAAGTACTCATATCAAGGAATATAACAGGACATTTAAAAAAATGAATATTCTCATCTTAATTTTAAAACAAGTATTGATGACAGGACAAAGAAGTTTAAAGAAGCAGTTTGTTTATTGCAGAGTAACTGGCAGACTAAAACATATACTGTACATTGGAGCTGCTGAACTACAATCTCTGTACCAAAACATTCCTGGCTTTTGCCAAGGATGAAACATGGGAGAGAATATATATATATATCCTTCGTATTTGGCCCTGTCCGGGGGTGTCCTCGGATGGGGCCACAGTACCTCCTGACCCCTCCTGTCTCAGCCTCCAGTATTTATGCTGCAGTAGTTTATGTGTCGGGGGGATAGGGTCAGTTTGTTATATCTGGAGTACTTCTCCTGTCCTATTCGGTGTCCTGTGTGAATCTAAGTGTGCGTTCTCTAATTCTCTCTTTCTCTCTTTCTCTCTCTCGGAGGACCTGAGCCCTAGGACCATGCCCCAGGACTACCTGACATGATGACTCCTTGCTGTCACCAGTCCACCTGGCCGTGCTGCTGCTCCAGTTTCAACTGTTCTGCCTTATTATTATTCGACCATGCTGGTCATTTATGAACATTTGAACATCTTGGCCATGTTCTGTTATAATCTCCACCCGGCACAGCCAGAAGAGGACTGGCCACCCCACATAGCCTGGTTCCTCTCTAGGTTTCTTCCTAGGTTTTGGCCTTTCTAGGGAGTTTTTCCTAGCCACCGTGCTTCTACACCTGCATTGCTTGCTGTTTGGGGTTTTAGGCTGGGTTTCTGTACAGCACTTTGAGATATCAGCTGATGTACGAAGGGCTATATAAATACATTTGATTTGATTTGATTTGATATATGAAACATGGGAGAGAATATATATGAAACATGGGAGAGAAGAGAGATCAAAGTTCATTCGAAAAGCAAACCATTTATAGAACCTAATTTACTACAAGGGATCTCATTGTGCACTAACTAACAACACATTAAGATGATGAGACACTTCCATCTTCTGAAATCAGCCAAACTCACATCCTTGATACGGTTCCATTCTTAGGGCAATATTCTGATGTTCAATAACCATCTGTGAAAACAACATTTATTACTAAAATTGTCACAACCTGATCTGTTTCCCCTGTCTTTGTGCTTGTCTCCACCCTCCTCCAGGTGTCGCCCATCTTCCTCATTATCCCCTGTGTATTTATACCTTTGTTCTCTGTTGGTCTTGTCTTACCAGCGTGTTTTCCCATCTCCCTGCTTTCTCAAGTTCTGTTTCCCCGGTTCTGACCATTCTGCCTGCCTGACCCCGAGCCTGCCTGCCGTTCTGTACCTGCCGTTCTGCACCTGCCTGACTCTGACCCATTTACCAACCTCTGCCTGTCCTGACCCCGAGCCTGCCTGCTGTTCTGTACCTTATTGACTCTGCCCTGGATTACGGACCTCTGCCTGCCTATGACCTGTCTTCTGCCTGCCCCCTGTTTGGGTCAATAAACATCTGTTACTCTAGCTGTCTGCATCTGGGTCTTATCATGAGTTCTGGTAAAAATAGAACATACAGTATTATCAACAGTTGACCATGGATTCTCAAACATTGGGGCAATAATCCATTACTGTCACATGGTGCCTCTTCCTGTTCGGGCGGCGCTCGGTGGTCGTCGTCGCCGGCCTATTAGCTGCCATTGATTCCCTTTCCGTTTGTTTCGGTTTATTGGGTTTAATTGGGTACACCTGTTTTGAGTTAGTGTTGTTTGTAGGCTATTTAAGGGCACTAGGCCCGCTGGGTATTGTGAGGGCTTGTTCTCTGTTATTTGGTGTTGGTGTATTAGTGTGATCTATATTTTTCTGGACAGTTTTAGTCCTTTGTATTTGGACGGGTTGTTTCATGCGCCCTTGTGTTTCGCATGTCCGTGTCTCCACTGTCCCTTGTGTTTTGCATGTCCGTGTCTCCACTGTCCCTTGTGTTTCGCATGTCCGTGTCTCCGCTGTCCCTTGTGTTTCGCATGTCCGTGTCTCCACTGTCCCTTGTGTTTCGCATGTCCGTGTCTCCACTGTCCCTTGTGTTTCGCATGTCCGTGTCTCCACTGTCCCTTGTGTTTCGCATGTCCGTGTCTCCACTGTCCCTTGTGTTTCGCATGTCCGTGTCTCCACTGTCCCTTGTGTTTCGCATGTCCGTGTCTCCACTGTCCCTTGTGTTTCGCATGTCCGTGTCTCCACTGTCCCTTGTGTTTCGCATGTCCGTGTCTCCGCTGTCGTTGGAATAAAATATCCACATACGGAATTACCTGCTTATCTGCTCTCTCAACTCCACTCACCATTCATAGAAGCCGTAACTAAGTAATTTACAGAAATGCATAAACAAACAAACAAACAAGGTAAATGTGGTTACATGTAATGAAATGAGAATGTGCCCTAGTGGGCTGAACCGGCATGGTGGCTTGTTAGACAAAAGGGGAAGTGGGGGTCGACTAAGAAATCACTACAAAGTGATAATTATAACAACTGAAATGAACTCTCACTCATTCGGGAACAATTGCAATCAATATATATGTTTACGCTCAGTGCGTCGTCTTGATTGATGGTGAAAAGTTAATTTCTTTTGTAGAATTGCCCGTCTCTCTCCCTCTCTCTCTCTGTCGTGGTTATAGTGGTTAGTTCAGAGTGACATTCGTTATAGAATGGATGTTTCGGCGGTTGTCGTTCTTCGCGTTCAATGATACCGAATTCCTAGCTGCAGACTAGTAATTAATATCAAAGACTTGTTCTTATTCTGTCGGTATCGATAGTCTAAGAGTTTAACCACGTGGTATGGTTAAAAGATTCTACAACCTTTGTCCCCTTCCTAATGGAGAAAAACATGGTCTGCAACCTTTAGCCATCTCGTAATTGAAGTAGACTCGGTCTGCTGATCGAAAACCAGAGTGGGAGTTTTATTCGGAATGGCAGAAAAGCGCTGTCCCAGGATGCCTGACCCTAGCTGGGCTCAGGGACGGACCTCTGATTTAGTTCAAATCCAATTCCTTTTTTGAGTTTTCCTTCATTAAACAGTCCAAAATCACATTGTAAAATTGTGTAAACAGTATCATACTCACTCATTCATCTTAAGCAACAATTAGATGTAAACCTCATGTCTGGGGCTGTTATATAAACAGCGTTATTTATCTTAATGTTCTTGTTGTTTGCAGATGCACTATCGTTCTGACACTATGCAGCAAGGTCATCAACTACATGCACCATTTCTTCACCAACTACGGAGTTGGGGGAACATGTGGGGACCTGAATTGTGATAACTGCAGTGGCCAAAACAAGAACACTTTTGTGTTCTGATATTGTGACTGGCAGACCATACACCAGCTCCACTGCAGTCTTGGACTTCACTTCTTTGTTGTCTCTACTTTGTTTTGCCTTTTGTGCTGTTGTCTGTGCCCTATAATGTTTGTACCATATTTGTGCTGTTGTCTGTGCCCTATAATGTTTGTACCATATTTGTGCTGTTGTCTGTGCCCTATAATGTTTGTACCATATTTGTGCTGTTGTCTGTGCCCTATAATGTTTGTACCATATTTGTGCTGTTGTCTGTGCCCTATAATGTTTGTACCATATTTGTGCTGTTGTCTGTGCCCTATAATGTTTGTACCATATTTGTGCTGTTGTCTGTGCCCTATAATGTTTGTACCATATTTGTGCTGTTGTCTGTGCCCTATAATGTTTGTACCATATTTGTGCTGTTGTCTGTGCCCTATAATGTTTGTACCATATTTGTGCTGTTGTCTGTGCCCTATAATGTTTGTACCATATTTGTGCTGTTGTCTGTGCCCTATAATGTTTGTACCATATTTGTGCTGTTGTCTGTGCCCTATAATGTTTGTACCATATTTGTGCTGTTGTCTGTGCCCTATAATGTTTGTACCATATTTGTGCTGTTGTCTGTGCCCTATAATGTTTGTACCATATTTGTGCTGTTGTCTGTGCCCTATAATGTTTGTACCATATTTGTGCTGTTGTCTGTGCCCTATAATGTTTGTACCATATTTGTGCTGTTGTCTGTGCCCTATAATGTTTGTACCATATTTGTGCTGTTGTCTGTGCCCTATAATGTTTGTACCATATTTGTGCTGTTGTCTGTGCCCTATAATGTTTGTACCATATTTGTGCTGTTGTCTGTGCCCTATAATGTTTGTACCATATTTGTGCTGTTGTCTGTGCCCTATAATGTTTGTACCATATTTGTGCTGTTGTCTGTGCCCTATAATGTTTGTACCATATTTGTGCTGTTGTCTGTGCCCTATAATGTTTGTACCATATTTGTGCTGTTGTCTGTGCCCTATAATGTTTGTACCATATTTGTGCTGTTGTCTGTGCCCTATAATGTTTGTACCATATTTGTGCTGTTGTCTGTGCCCTATAATGTTTGTACCATATTTGTGCTGTTGTCTGTGCCCTATAATGTTTGTACCATATTTGTGCTGTTGTCTGTGCCCTATAATGTTTGTACCATATTTGTGCTGTTGTCTGTGCCCTATAATGTTTGTACCATATTTGTGCTGTTGTCTGTGCCCTATAATGTTTGTACCATATTTGTGCTGTTGTCTGTGCCCTATAATGTTTGTACCATATTTGTGCTGTTGTCTGTGCCCTATAATGTTTGTACCATATTTGTGCTGTTGTCTGTGCCCTATAATGTTTGTACCATATTTGTGCTGTTGTCTGTGCCCTATAATGTTTGTACCATATTTGTGCTGTTGTCTGTGCCCTATAATGTTTGTACCATATTTGTGCTGTTGTCTGTGCCCTATAATGTTTGTACCATATTTGTGCTGTTGTCTGTGCCCTATAATGTTTGTACCATATTTGTGCTGTTGTCTGTGCCCTATAATGTTTGTACCATATTTGTGCTGTTGTCTGTGCCCTATAATGTTTGTACCATATTTGTGCTGTTGTCTGTGCCCTATAATGTTTGTACCATATTTGTGCTGTTGTCTGTGCCCTATAATGTTTGTACCATATTTGTGCTGTTGTCTGTGCCCTATAATGTTTGTACCATATTTGTGCTGTTGTCTGTGCCCTATAATGTTTGTACCATATTTGTGCTGTTGTCTGTGCCCTATAATGTTTGTACCATATTTGTGCTGTTGTCTGTGCCCTATAATGTTTGTACCATATTTGTGCTGTTGTCTGTGCCCTATAATGTTTGTACCATATTTGTGCTGTTGTCTGTGCCCTATAATGTTTGTACCATATTTGTGCTGTTGTCTGTGCCCTATAATGTTTGTACCATATTTGTGCTGTTGTCTGTGCCCTATAATGTTTGTACCATATTTGTGCTGTTGTCTGTGCCCTATAATGTTTGTACCATATTTGTGCTGTTGTCTGTGCCCTATAATGTTTGTACCATATTTGTGCTGTTGTCTGTGCCCTATAATGTTTGTACCATATTTGTGCTGTTGTCTGTGCCCTATAATGTTTGTACCATATTTGTGCTGTTGTCTGTGCCCTATAATGTTTGTACCATATTTGTGCTGTTGTCTGTGCCCTATAATGTTTGTACCATATTTGTGCTGTTGTCTGTGCCCTATAATGTTTGTACCATATTTGTGCTGTTGTCTGTGCCCTATAATGTTTGTACCATATTTGTGCTGTTGTCTGTGCCCTATAATGTTTGTACCATATTTGTGCTGTTGTCTGTGCCCTATAATGTTTGTACCATATTTGTGCTGTTGTCTGTGCCCTATAATGTTTGTACCATATTTGTGCTGTTGTCTGTGCCCTATAATGTTTGTACCATATTTGTGCTGTTGTCTGTGCCCTATAATGTTTGTACCATATTTGTGCTGTTGTCTGTGCCCTATAATGTTTGTACCATATTTGTGCTGTTGTCTGTGCCCTATAATGTTTGTACCATATTTGTGCTGTTGTCTGTGCCCTATAATGTTTGTACCATATTTGTGCTGTTGTCTGTGCCCTATAATGTTTGTACCATATTTGTGCTGTTGTCTGTGCCCTATAATGTTTGTACCATATTTGTGCTGTTGTCTGTGCCCTATAATGTTTGTACCATATTTGTGCTGTTGTCTGTGCCCTATAATGTTTGTACCATATTTGTGCTGTTGTCTGTGCCCTATAATGTTTGTACCATATTTGTGCTGTTGTCTGTGCCCTATAATGTTTGTACCATATTTGTGCTGTTGTCTGTGCCCTATAATGTTTGTACCATATTTGTGCTGTTGTCTGTGCCCTATAATGTTTGTACCATATTTGTGCTGTTGTCTGTGCCCTATAATGTTTGTACCATATTTGTGCTGTTGTCTGTGCCCTATAATGTTTGTACCATATTTGTGCTGTTGTCTGTGCCCTATAATGTTTGTACCATATTTGTGCTGTTGTCTGTGCCCTATAATGTTTGTACCATATTTGTGCTGTTGTCTGTGCCCTATAATGTTTGTACCATATTTGTGCTGTTGTCTGTGCCCTATAATGTTTGTACCATATTTGTGCTGTTGTCTGTGCCCTATAATGTTTGTACCATATTTGTGCTGTTGTCTGTGCCCTATAATGTTTGTACCATATTTGTGCTGTTGTCTGTGCCCTATAATGTTTGTACCATATTTGTGCTGTTGTCTGTGCCCTATAATGTTTGTACCATATTTGTGCTGTTGTCTGTGCCCTATAATGTTTGTACCATATTTGTGCTGTTGTCTGTGCCCTATAATGTTTGTACCATATTTGTGCTGTTGTCTGTGCCCTATAATGTTTGTACCATATTTGTGCTGTTGTCTGTGCCCTATAATGTTTGTACCATATTTGTGCTGTTGTCTGTGCCCTATAATGTTTGTACCATATTTGTGCTGTTGTCTGTGCCCTATAATGTTTGTACCATATTTGTGCTGTTGTCTGTGCCCTATAATGTTTGTACCATATTTGTGCTGTTGTCTGTGCCCTATAATGTTTGTACCATATTTGTGCTGTTGTCTGTGCCCTATAATGTTTGTACCATATTTGTGCTGTTGTCTGTGCCCTATAATGTTTGTACCATATTTGTGCTGTTGTCTGTGCCCTATAATGTTTGTACCATATTTGTGCTGTTGTCTGTGCCCTATAATGTTTGTACCATATTTGTGCTGTTGTCTGTGCCCTATAATGTTTGTACCATATTTGTGCTGTTGTCTGTGCCCTATAATGTTTGTACCATATTTGTGCTGTTGTCTGTGCCCTATAATGTTTGTACCATATTTGTGCTGTTGTCTGTGCCCTATAATGTTTGTACCATATTTGTGCTGTTGTCTGTGCCCTATAATGTTTGTACCATATTTGTGCTGTTGTCTGTGCCCTATAATGTTTGTACCATATTTGTGCTGTTGTCTGTGCCCTATAATGTTTGTACCATATTTGTGCTGTTGTCTGTGCCCTATAATGTTTGTACCATATTTGTGCTGTTGTCTGTGCCCTATAATGTTTGTACCATATTTGTGCTGTTGTCTGTGCCCTATAATGTTTGTACCATATTTGTGCTGTTGTCTGTGCCCTATAATGTTTGTACCATATTTGTGCTGTTGTCTGTGCCCTATAATGTTTGTACCATATTTGTGCTGTTGTCTGTGCCCTATAATGTTTGTACCATATTTGTGCTGTTGTCTGTGCCCTATAATGTTTGTACCATATTTGTGCTGTTGTCTGTGCCCTATAATGTTTGTACCATATTTGTGCTGTTGTCTGTGCCCTATAATGTTTGTACCATATTTGTGCTGTTGTCTGTGCCCTATAATGTTTGTACCATATTTGTGCTGTTGTCTGTGCCCTATAATGTTTGTACCATATTTGTGCTGTTGTCTGTGCCCTATAATGTTTGTACCATATTTGTGCTGTTGTCTGTGCCCTATAATGTTTGTACCATATTTGTGCTGTTGTCTGTGCCCTATAATGTTTGTACCATATTTGTGCTGTTGTCTGTGCCCTATAATGTTTGTACCATATTTGTGCTGTTGTCTGTGCCCTATAATGTTTGTACCATATTTGTGCTGTTGTCTGTGCCCTATAATGTTTGTACCACATTTGTGCTGTTGTCTGTGCCCTATAATGTTTGTACCACATTTGTGCTGTTGTCTGTGCCCTATAATGTTTGTACCACATTTGTGCTGTTGTCTGTGCCCTATAATGTTTGTACCACATTTGTGCTGTTGTCTGTGCCCTATAATGTTTGTACCATATTTGTGCTGTTGTCTGTGCCCTATAATGTTTGTACCACATTTGTGCTGTTGTCTGTGCCCTATAATGTTTGTACCATATTTGTGCTGTTGTCTGTGCCCTATAATGTTTGTACCATATTTGTGCTGTTGTCTGTGCCCTATAATGTTTGTACCATATTTGTGCTGTTGTCTGTGCCCTATAATGTTTGTACCATATTTGTGCTGTTGTCTGTGCCCTATAATGTTTGTACCATATTTGTGCTGTTGTCTGTGCCCTATAATGTTTGTACCATATTTGTGCTGTTGTCTGTGCCCTATAATGTTTGTACCATATTTGTGCTGTTGTCTGTGCCCTATAATGTTTGTACCATATTTGTGCTGTTGTCTGTGCCCTATAATGTTTGTACCATATTTGTGCTGTTGTCTGTGCCCTATAATGTTTGTACCATATTTGTGCTGTTGTCTGTGCCCTATAATGTTTGTACCATATTTGTGCTGTTGTCTGTGCCCTATAATGTTTGTACCATATTTGTGCTGTTGTCTGTGCCCTATAATGTTTGTACCATATTTGTGCTGTTGCCGTGTTGTGTTGCTACCATGTTGTTGTCATGTGGTGTTGCTACCATGCTCGTGTTGTCATGTGTTGCTGCCATGCTATGTTGTTGTCTTAGGTTTCTCTTCATGTAGTGTTGTCTCTCTTGTCGTGATGTGTGTTTTGTCCTAAATTTTTATTTGATTATTTTTAGTCCCCCGTCCCCGCAGGAGGCCTGTTGCCTTTTGGTAGGCCGTCATTGTAAATAATAATTTGTTCTTAACTGACTTTCCTAGTTAAATAAAGGTTAAATGAATACAAATACAATCAAATTCCTAATCACAGGCCACACCAAGTTTATCTGGTGCTTCGGCCTCATCAAGCAGCGCTTCAGAAAGACCAGAGTCAACACTTTGTCTGAGATTGCTGGTGTTGTGAAGGACAGCACTGTGACAAGGGTCAACATCTCACAGCTGTTTGGATTGGAGGATGGTATGGTGCTGGTGGAAAGCTATGGCTAGTAACAACACCTGACTCCATACTTCAGGCCACTGCCACAGATCAGGCAGTACCAGTACTTCAGGGGCCTCATTTATAAAACGGATTTATGCAGAAAACCACTGTATAAGTAGTCATTTATAAAACTTTACTTTGACATGGAAATTATCTTATCTCTATGCAAAGTCTGGACTTGAAGTGATTTTCCTGCTGGTTATGTAAGGGTTATTGCAGTTTGGGACGCATATGCATCCAAGCCTGTGGTGAACTTTGTATTAGCTTTATGAACAATTTGTTCAGAATTATCAGTGTGAGGAATTAATTGCCAGACACAAGGTGTGTTGAATTAATCCTGCAAACCCAGAACGAGTTGAACACATCGGTTGGGCAGATTGTGACTGAACTCAGAAGAATACGTAGGGTTTTGATTCATTTACATAATGCAATTGTTGAACGTTTGAGTTGTGGGTAGACCCTGGCCACATTGAGTAGTTGCATACGGGCATCGCAGATCTTAACATTCAATGAATGGAAATTCTTCCTGTTAACGTCCACATGTACATCTACAGACGGTGAGTGTAAGGCAATATGCGTGCAGTCAACTGCACCGATGACCCATGGGAAATTAAATGAGCGGACAAACTCGATTTTGACGCGCGCCTGTTCGTCGGCTGTAAATGGGAAACTAATGTATCTCGTGGACAATATGTGTAGAATCGCCTCGATCACTTGTGGCAGGATGCGGCTGAATGATGGCTGTGATATACCCGACCTGTCACTAATTTCCCTCTGGAATGTCCCAGTAGCGAGGAATCCCAGAGTGGACAGAGTGGACAGTACTTGGACAGATACGGGTATGGTATGCTTACAGGTGTCTTCCTTTCCAGACTAGGGGCTTAATCCGCGCACAAAACTAACAGAACATTTCTTGGGAGTCTATAGCGATTTATAAACCATGGATCATAATGCGCAACAAAAAGTAATTCCGGTCTCTGAAAACTCTCTTCATTCTAAAAGCACGGGTTTCAATGTCTTCCAATAAAACAAGAACAGCCATGGTTATGTTTTCTAATTTGACACACTATTTATAGAACACCGCATCCTGTTTTTAAATTAGATTACAGGAAAAAACTACGCGATGAAGGGGTCAGGACTGACTAACAAGGAAGACAGGTGGATGGATCAAGATAACCAAGAGGATCAACAAAGACATTCCACAGAAGCAGAGTGGAGATAAGGAAAACTAAGAGTGAACCATAACATAGTATTTACTGTGTGTGTTATATATACATATATATTAGCATGAGTATTGAAAGATACCAGAGGGTGGATAGCAAAAAAAAAGCACTAATTTAATGGAAGGTACATGTTTGGTTTTTGGCCTAGATGTATACATTATAATTGACCTCTGAACTGTATGTGAACCCCTCTGCAATCTACTGGCACTAACCATTAAAAACTAGGACTTCAACCAGGCTGTCCGTATGTGTCACGTTCTGACCTCTATTTCCTTTGTTTTGCATTTATTTAGTATGGTCAGGGCGTGAGTTGGGTGGGCAGTCTATGTTTGTTTTTCTATGTTTTGGGTCAGTTCTATGTTTTCGGCCTAGTATGGTTCTCAATCAGAGGCAGGTGTCATTAGTTGTCTCTGATTGAGAATCATACTTAGGTAGCCTGGGTTTCACTGTTTGTTTGTGGGTGATTGTTCCTGTCACTGTGTTTGTTGTCACAGGATAGGCTGTATAGGTTTTCACGTTCCGTTTGTTGTTTTGTAGAGTTAAGTTATTTCATGTATCGTTCAGTTTCCATTAATTAAAGAACATGAGTAACCACCACGCTGCGCTTTGGTCCGCTTCTTCTCCTCCTATAGACGAACACCGTTACAGAATCACCCACCAAAACAGGACCAAGCGGTGTGGTAATGGGCAACGGAGAAAGCAGCAGCAGGAGCAGCGCGAGGAGGTATGGACATGGGAGGACGTTATGGACAGCAATGGCATGGGTTATACTACTTGGGAGGAGATCGACAGGTGGGCGGCCGACCCAGGGAGAGTGCCGGAGCCCGCCTGGGATTCGATGGAGCAGTGCGCGGAAGGCTATCAGAGAATGGAGTTGGCGAAGCAGGCACGGCGGCGCGGAAGGAAGCCCGAGAGGCAGCCCCAAAAATTTCTTGGGGGGGGGCTAACAGGGAGTATGGCTACGCCAGGTAGGAGACCTGGGCAGACTCCCTGTGCTTACCGGGGGGCTAGAGAGACCGGACAGGCACCGTGTTATGCAGTGGTGCGCACGGTGTCTCCAGTGCGGGTGCATAGCCCGGTGCGGTATATTCCAGCTCCGCGTGTCGGCCGGGCTAGATTGAGCGTCGAGCCTAATGCCATGAAGCCGGCTCTACGCAGCTGGTCCCCAGTGCGTCTCCTTGGGCCGGCTTACATGGCACCAGCCTTGCGCTCGGTTTCTCCGGTTCGCCTGCATAGCCCAGTGCGGGCTATTCCACCACGCCGCACTGGCAGGGCGACCGTGAGCATTCAACCAGGTAAGGTTGGGCAGGCTCGGTGCTCAAGAGCTCCAGTGCGCCTGCACGGTCCGGTCTTTCCAGTACCACCTCCACACCCCAGCCCTCCGGTAGCAGCTCCCCGCACAAGGCTTCCTGTGCGTGTCCTCGGCCCAGTACCACCAGTGCCAGCACCACGCATCAGGCCTACAGTGCGCCTCGCCTGTCCAGCACTACCAGAGCCTTCCTCCTCTCCAGCGCTGCCGGAGTCTCCCGCCTGTTCGGCGCTAGGAGAGCTACTCAGCCCAGCGCCGCCAGCGCCGCCCGTCTGCCCAGCGCCATCTGAGCCGCCCGTCTGCCCAGCGCCGCCCGTCTGCCCAGCGCCGCCCGTCTGCCCAGCGCCGCCAGCGCCGCCCGTCTGCCCAGCGCCGCCAGCGCCGCCCGTCTGCCCAGCGCCGCCAGCGCCGCCCGTCTGCCCAGCGCCGCCAGCGCCGCCCGTCTGCCCAGCGCCGCCAGTGCCGCCCGTCTGCCCAGCGCCGCCAGTGCCGCCCGTCTGCCCAGCGCCGCCAGTGCCGCCCGTCTGCCCAGCGCCGCCAGTGCCGCCCGTCTGCCCAGCGCCGCCAGTGCCGCCCGTCTGCCCAGCGCCGCCAGTGCCGCCCGTCTGCCCAGCGCCGCCAGTGCCGCCCGTCTGCCCAGCGCCGCCAGTGCCGCCCGTCTGCCCAGCGCCGCCAGTGCCGCCCGTCTGCCCAGCGCCGCCAGTGCCGCCCGTCTGCCCAGCGCCGCCAGTGCCGCCCGTCTGCCCGGAGCCGCCAATGCCGCCCGTCAGCCAGGAGCCGCCAGTGCCGCCCGTCAGCCAGGGGCCGCCAGTGCCGCCCGTCAGCCAGGGGCCGCCAGTGCCGCCCGTCAGCCAGGGGCCGCCAGTGCCGCCCGTCAGCCAGGGGCCGCCAGTGCCGCCAGTCAGCCAGGGGCCGCCAGTGCCGCCAGTCAACCAGGGGCCGCCAGTGCCGCCCGTCAGCCAGGGGCCGCCAGTCAGCCAGGGGCCGCCAGTCAACCAGGGGCCGCCAGTGCCGCCAGTCAGCCAGGTGCCGCCAGTCAGCCAGGGGCCGCTAGAGCCCCTCCGCCCGGAGCAGCTGCCCCTCCGTCCCGAGCAGCTGCCCCTCCGTCCCGAGCAGCTGCCCCTCCGTCCCGAGCAGCCGCCGCCCCTCTGTCCCGAGCAGCCGCCGCCCCTCTGTCCCGAGCTGCTGCCGCCCCTCTGTCCCGAGCTGCCGCCGCCCCTCGGTCCCGAGCAGCTGCCGCCCCTCTGTCCCGAGCTGCTGCCGCCCCTCTGTCCCGAGCAGCTGCTTCACCTCTGTCCCGAGCTGCCCCTCTGTCCCAAGCAGCCCCTCTGTCCAGTGGGGTCATTGAGAGGGGTGGGCATGGGGAGTAAGCCACGGAGGCGGACAATACGGCGGACTAAGACAATGGCGAAGTGGGGTCCGCGTCCCGCGCCAGAGCCGCCACCGCGGACAGACGCCCACCCAGACCCTCCCCTATAGGTCAAGGTTTTGCGGCCGGAGTCCGCACCTTTGGGGGGGGGTACTGTCACGTTCTGACCTCTATTTCCTTTGTTTTGCATTTATTTAGTATGGTCAGGGCGTGAGTTGGGTGGGCAGTCTATGTTTGTTTTTCTATGTTTTGGGTCAGTTCTATGTTTTCGGCCTAGTATGGTTCTCAATCAGAGGCAGGTGTCATTAGTTGTCTCTGATTGAGAATCATACTTAGGTAGCCTGGGTTTCACTGTTTGTTTGTGGGTGATTGTTCCTGTCACTGTGTTTGTTGTCACAGGATAGGCTGTATAGGTTTTCACGTTCCGTTTGTTGTTTTGTAGAGTTAAGTTATTTCATGTATCGTTCAGTTTCCATTAATTAAAGAACATGAGTAACCACCACGCTGCGCTTTGGTCCGCTTCTTCTCCTCCTATAGACGAACACCGTTACAGTATGCTATTTGCTCTCTCTCTTTTAAACTGCTAGCACAAAGCCTATGTGAAAATGTGGTTTGTCCACAAAAGAAAATGAAAAAATAAATAAATAAATAAAAGTCAACTGGGCCAAATCAGCTCTACATAATTCAGCAGGGAGGTGTGCAACTACCACACATTGTACCAGTGGAGAAACTACGTCACCTACATAGGTATTACCAAATCCCTTTCAATTCACATTCCTTGCAGAAAGAACTATTTGCAAACCTTTTAAAACATCCAGAAAGACAGTGGTCTTAGAAGGGTATTTATACTTTAAAATACATTTTATGTGAATGGATGAAAGAATTCTGCCAGTGTTTTAATGTCCTAGTTCCATATTTTCTCCTTTATCTCCAACTCATATATCCAAGTGAGTCTGAGGACCTTTGGGATCAGATTGACCATTATACCCATTGATCAAACATATAACAGACAGACACTGCTCACAAGGAGTTGTTTGTGATATCTACACTCAGTTGACACTTTATTAGGTTCACCACCCTATTCGCGATAATAAACTGCTCCTACATACATCAAGTCCCGTGGTCTTGGTTTGCTGGACACTGAAGCATGCAGAGAAGTATTCAGGTATTCTGTTTGTTTGAACTTTATAATGTGCAAAATGACAGCACTGTCTGTGATGGTGTTTTGTAACTCAGAAAAGTTTCACATCTGTTTTTTTTAAATAATTCCAACACTCAGCTTTTACTGACTGTAACTCCAACTGGACTTAAACAGTCTATCTCCTTTCCCAGCTTCATCAGTTGTTCTGAATTCACGCTGCTCCAGATGCATAGGGGGTTGTACCTAATAAACTGACCACTGTGACTAGAGACTTTCCAGAATGTGTTCTGGGAATACCCTGGCTATTAAACATTTGGCTGTAAGTGTTGAACAGTTGAGTCTATTACCTCAGGAAAAAGGAAATACTGATACTGGAAAATATATTTTTGGAGGTTAATGTACTTTGGATGTAGGTTTGATGTACCTACTGTAGTTATTGTAATTCATATTACATATATTTCTAAATCCCACGTGGTGATCTCATGGAGCCTTGCTGTTTATGTCTTAGCCACTAGGGGGAGGTGTTATTTTTATTCTGCATAACAGGAAATACAGAAAAAGGAGGGAAATTCTCAGTTACAGCTTACAACAAGATTGACTCAGTGTTTCCGAGGTAAACGTATGACTCCAATGGGTTGTGTAAAGCAGAAAGATAATCTTTGGGGATCTGATCTGTGGCAGTGGCCTGAAGTATGGAGTCAGGTGTTGTTACCAGCCCTTTGATACAGGGAAGGGGGCAAAGCACAGACAGTGAGAGAACAATGTGCAACTGTGAAGGACAGATTTAGTCTTTGAAGTGCCACCTTTAGAACTATGGGTTCCAGAAAGCATCTTTAAATGTGTTCAATGCGAAGATTGAATGTGTACTGAGCAATATCCAGGGAAAACTGATGATCTGACCAACTGGGTTTGTCTTTGTGTAATATAACAGTAGTCTATGAAAACTCATGTAGGCTTCCATGTCTTCTCCCTGGACCTCCTCAATGTCCACCTCTTGAACATCAGACTCTGAGGCCTCATCTTCACTGTTGAGGATGGCTCGTTGTCAGGCTCAAAAAGCCTGAAATTTGCCTGGATGGCCACCCATTTTTCAAGCCTTGTATTGGTCAGCCTGTTGCGGGCTTTGGTGTGTATGTTCCCAAACAAGTTGCGCTCTGAGGTGGATGATGGTTGAATTTGGAGCATGATGGAGGCAGCAGGTGAAAGAGCATCAGATCCATACAGTCCCTTCCACCAGGTGGCTGATAAGATATGTTGGCACGACTGAGATATTTCGTCTCCATCCCAAAGCCCTTGCTTGGAAGTGTACTTCGCCAGACTGCCAAAAACCTTGCCCTCAGGCCAAGGTGACGAAGGGTCCCTGCTCATCTGCTTGAACGTGGGCATGCTGCAAGGAGGCATGGGGACTGCAGATGTGGCCAGGGCAATAAATGGCAATGTCTGTACTGTGAGACGCCTAAGACAGCGCTACAGGGAGACAGGATGGACAGCTGATCGTCCTCGCAGTGGCAGACCACATGTAGCAACACCTGCACAGGATCGGTACATCCTACCCCGGTCAACTGCCCGGCACCCTCCACAGCAACCCGCCAAAGCCCCCACCATTTCTCCTTTACCCAAATCCAGATAGCCAATGTTCTGAAAGAGCTGCAAAATCTGGACCCCTACAAATCAGCCGGGCTCGACAATCTGGACCCTCTCTTTCTAAAATTATCTGCCGAAATTGTTGTAACCCCTATTACTAGCCTGTTCAACCTCTCTTTCGTATCGTCTGAGATTCCCAAAGATTGGAAAGCTGCCACAGTCATCCCCCTCTTCAAAGGGGGTGAGACTCTAGACCCAAACTGCTACAGACCTATATCTATCCTACCCTGTCTTTCTAAGGTCTTCGAAAGCCAAGTTAACAAACAGATTACTGACCATTTCGAATCCCACCATACCTTCTCCGCTATGCCATCTGGTTTCAGAGCTGGTCATGGGTGCACCTCAGTCACGCTCAAGGTTCTAAACGACATCATAACCGCCATCGATAAGAGACATTACTGTGCAGCCGTAGTCATCGACCTGGCCAAGGCTTTCGACTCTGTCAATCACAACATTCTTATTGGCAGACTTGACAGCCTTGGTTTCTCAAATGATTGCCTCGCCTGGTTTACCAACTACTTCTCTGATAGAGTTTAGTGTGTCAAATCGGAGGGCCTGTTGTCTGGACCTCTGACAGTCTCTATGGGTGTGCCACAGGGTTCAATTCTCGGGCCGACTCTCTTTTCTGTATACATCAATGATGTTGTTCTTGCTGCTGGTGATTCTCTGATCCACCTCTACGCAGACGACACCATTCTGTATACTTCTGTCCCCTCCTTGGACACTGTTAACTAACCTGACGAGCTTCAATGCCATACAACTCTCCTCCCGTGGCCTCCAACTGCTCTTAAACGCAAGTAAAACGAAATGCATGCTTTTCAATCATTCCAAAATTAAATCTAGAATCAGCTTCCTATTTCACAACAAAGCCTCCTTCACTCCTGCTCCCAAACATACCCTCGTAAAACTGACTATCCTACCAATCCTTGACTTTGGCGATGTCACTTACAAAATAGCCTCCAACACTCTACTCAGCAAGCTGGATGTAGTCTATCACAGTGCCATCCATTTTGTCACCAAAGCCCTATATATGACCCACCACTGCGACCTGTATGCTCTCGTTGGCTGGTCCTCGCTACATATTCGTCGCCAAACCCACTGGCTCCAGGTCATCTACAAGTCTTTGCTAGGTAAAGCCCCACAATATCTCAGCTCACTGGTCACCATAGCAACACCCACCCGTAGCACGTGCTCCAGCAGGTATATTTCACTGGTCATCCCCAAAGAAAACACTTAATTTGGCCGCCTTTCCTTCCAGTTCTCTGCTGCCAATGACTGGAACGAATTGCAAAAATATCTGAAGCTGGAGACTCATATATCCCTCTCTGACTTTAAGCTTCAGCTGTCAGAGCAGCTGTACCTGTACACAGCCAATCTGTAAATAGCCCACCCAACTACCTCCTCCCCATATTATTACTTACACTCTTACCCTCTTGCTCTTTTGCACCCCAGAATCTCTACTTGCACATCATCATCTGCACATCTGTCACTCCAGTGTTAATGCTCAATTCTAATTATTTCACATCTGTCCTATTTATTGCCTTACCTCCCTACTCTTCTACATTTGCACACACTGTACATATATTTTTCTATTCTATTTTCTATTGTGTTATTGACTGTATGTTCGTTTATGTTTAAATGTGAAGGCCAGATCGTCTGATGCAGCACTCATCACTCTCCTTGGTCATATAGCCCTTACACAGTCTGGGGGTGTGTTTTGGGTAATTGTCCTGTTGAAAAAACAAATGATAGTTCAGCTAAGCGCAGTCCAGATGTGATGGCGTATCGCTGCAGAATGCTAAAGTGTGGCTTGAATTCTAAATAAATCATGAACAGTGTCACCAGCAAAGCACCCCACACCACACCATTGGGTGGCAGGTGGCCTAGTAGTTAGAGTGGTGGGCCAGTAACTGAAAGGTTGGTGGATCGAATCCCAGAGTTGACAAGGTAACATCTGTCGTTCTGCCCCTGAACAAGGCGGCTAACTCACTGTTCCTAGGCTGTCATTGTAAAAAAGAATTTGCCTAGTTTAAATAAAGGGACATTGTTTTAAATGAAACCTGATTCATGGTCGGAACAACACATGCAGAGATCATCTGTTCACCAAAACTCTCAAATTAGGATTTATCAGACCAAAGAATAGATTTCCACTGCCCTAATGTCCATTGCTCATGTTTCTTGGCCAAAGCAAGTCTCTTCTTTTAATTGGTGTCCTTCAGTAGTGGATTCTTCAATTTGACTATAAAGGCCTGATTCATGCAGTTTCCTCTGAACAGTTAATGTTAAGATGTGTCTGTTACTTGAACTCCGTGAAACATTTATTTAGGCTGCAATTTGAGGTGCAGTTACCTCTAATGACCTTATCCTCTGCAGCAGAGGTAACTCCGGTAACTCTCTTCCTTTCCTGTGGCGGTCCTCATGAGAGACAGCTTCATCACAGCGCTTGATGGTTTTAGCGACTGCACTTGAAGAAACGTTCAAAGTTCTTGAAATTTTCCGGATTGACTGACCTTCATGTCTTAAAGTAATGATGGACTGTCGTTTCTCTTTGCTTATTTGAGCTGTTCTTGCCATAATATGGACTTGGTATTTTACCAAATAGGCCTATCTTCTGTATACCACCCCTACCTTGCCAAAATGAGGAACATTGTTTACACACAGTGTACCATCTTAGGAGAGCACAGCTCTGACAGCCCCTATACCTACCTGACTGTACCTACACCTACCTGACAGTTCCTATACCTATCTGATAGTTCCTAAACCTCCCTGACTGTACCTACCCCTACCTAACAGCTCCTATACCTATCTGACAGTTCCTATACCTCCCTGATAGTTCATATACCTCCCTGACAGTACCTATCAGGGAGGTAAAGGAACTGTCAGATAGGTACAGGTACTGTCAGGGAGGTATATGAACTATCTGAGAGTTCCTATACCTATCTGATAGTTCCTATACCTATCTGACAGTACCTAAACCTATCTGACAGTACCTAAACCTATCTGACAGTACTTATACCTATCTGAGAATTCCTATAGCTATCTGACAGTTGATATACCTGCCTGATAGTTCCTTTACCTACCTGATAGTACCCATACCTACCTGACAGTTCCCATACCTCCCTGACAGTACCTATACCTATCTGAGAGTTCCTATAGCTATCTGACAGTACCTATACCTTTCTGACAGTACCTAAGCCTATCTGACAGTACCTATGCATATCTGACAGTTCCTATGCCTATCTGACAGTTCCTATACCTCCCTGATAGTTAATATACCTCCCCGATAGTTCCTTTATCTAACAGACAGTTCCTATACCTACCTAAAAGCTCCTATACCTATCTGACAGTTGATATACCTGCCTGATCGTTCATGTACCTCCCTGATAGTTCCCATACCTACCTAACAGCTCCTATACATACCTGACAGTTTCTATACTATACTATAAAGCATTACATGAGCTTGCTCCTACCTATCTCTCTGATTTGGTCCTGCCGTACATACCTACACGTACGCTACGGTCACAAGACGCAGGCCTCCTAATTGTCCCTAGAATTTCTAAGCAAACAGCTGGAGGCAGGGCTTTCTCCTATAGAGCTCCATTTTTATGGAACGGTCTGCCTACCCATGTCAGAGACGCAAACTCGGTCCCAACCTTCAAGTCTCTACTGAAGATTAATCTCTTCAGTGGGTCATATGATTGAGTGTAGTCTGGCCCAGGAGTGGGAAGGTGAACGGAAAGGCTCTGGAGCAACGAACCGCCCTTGCTGTCTCTGCCTGGCCGGTTCCCCTCTTTCCACTGGGATTCTCTGCCTCTAACCCTATTACAGGGGCTGAGTCACTGGCTTACTGGGGCTCTCTCATGCCATCCCTGGAGGGGGTGCGTCACCTGAGTGGGTTGATTCACTGATGTGGTCATCCTGTCTGGGTTCCTCCGATGGCATTGAGGAGTACACCACATCAGTCACTGGCTTTATCAATAAGTGCATTGATGATGTCGTCTCCACAGTGACCATACGTACATACCCCAACCAGAAGCCATAGATTACAGGTAAGCATCACCACTGAGCTAAAGGCTAGAGCTGCCGTTTTCAAGGAGTGGGACTCTAACCCTAAGCTTATAAGAAATGCCGCTATGCCCTCTGATGAAACATCAAACAGGCAAAGCATCAATACAGAACTAAGATCGAATCGTACTACACCGGCTCTGATGCTCATCGGATGTGGCAGGGCTTGCAAACCATTACAGACTTACAAAGGGAAGCACAGTCGAGAGCTGCCCAGTGACACAAGCCTACCAGACGAGCTAAACTACTTCTATGCTCTCTTCGAGGCAAGTAACACTGAAGCATGCATGAGAGCACCAGCTGTTATGGAAGACTGTGTAATTACGCTCTCCACAGCTGATGTGAGTAAGACCATTAAACAGATCAACATTCACAAGGCCGCAGGGCCAGACGGATTACCAGGACGTGTACTGCGTGCATGCGCTGACCAACTTGTAAGTGTAATCACTTACATTTTCAACCTCTCCCTGTCCGAGTCTTTAATAACAACATGTTTCAAGCAGACTACCATAGTGCCTGTGCCCAAGAACACTAACCTGCCTAAACGACTACTGACCCGTAACACTCAAGTCTGTAGCCATGAAGTGCTTTGAAAGGCTGGTCATGGCTCACATAAACACCATCATCCCAGAAACCCTAGACCCACTCCTATTTGCATACCGCCCCAACAGATTATGCAATCTCTATTGCACTCCATACTGCACTTTCCCACCTGGACAAAAGGAACACCTATGTGAGAATGTAATTCATTGACTACAGCTCAGCCATGTTGGGCTAGGACAACAACCTCTCCCTCAATGTGATCAAGACAAAGGGGATGATTGTGGACTACAGGAAAATGAGGACCGAGCACGCCCCCATTCTCATCGACGCGGCTACAGTGGAGCAGGTTGAGAGCTTCAAGTTCCTTGGTGTCCACATCACCAACAAACTAACATGGTCCAAGCACACCAAGACAGTCGTGAAGAGGGCACAACAAAACCTAATCCTCTCAGGAGACTGAAAAGATTTGGTATGGGTCCTCAGATCCTCAAAAGGTTCTACAGCTGCACCATCGAGAGCATCCTGACTGGTTGCATCACTGTCTGGTATGGCAAATGCTCGGCCTCCGACCGCAAGGCACTACAGAGGGTAGTGCGAACGGCCTAGTACATCACTAGGGCCAAGCTTCCTGCCATTCAGGACCTCTATACCAGGCAGTGTCAGAGAAAGGCGCTAAAAATTGTCAAAGACTCCAGCCACCCTAGTCATAGACTGTTCTCTCTGCTACCGCACGGCAAGTGGTACCGGAACACCAAGTCTAGGTCCAAGAGGCTTCTAAACACCTTCTACCCCCAATCCATAAGACTCCTGAACATCTAGTCAAATGGCTACCCAGACTATTTGTAGTGCCCCTTCCCCCCCACCCCACCTTTACACCATGGGTACTCTTTGTTGTCATCTATGCATTGTCACTTTAATAACTCTACCTACATGTACATACTACCTCAACTAACCGGTGCCCCCCGCACATTGACTCTGTACCGGTACCTCCCTGTATATAGTCTCGCTGTTGTTATTTTACTGCTTCTCTTTAATTACTTGTTACTTTTAGCTCTTATTTTTTTTAAACTGCACTGTTGGTTTGGTGCTCTCAAGTAAGCATTTCACTGTAAGCTACACCTGTTGTATTCGGCGTCTGTGACTAATACAATTTGATTTGATTTGAAATCACAGTCTATTTCTCAGACTTTGACCATCGGATGTGAAACATTTGGGTCAAGTAGGAGGAGTATATGGAATGTCTTTACATTTACTTCTGATCTGGTGGCATCTGGTTTTATCAGATTAATTGTATTCTGCTAAATTCAAGACAAACTGTTTAGTGAAAAAGAACGCAGGGAGATAAAGAGGTTGAATTCATAGTGCAGGTCAACTCAGGTTGTCAAATGAGAAAGAGGCTTCTCTCTGACTCGATCTTGATTATTTTATAACAGAAAAGCAGCTTATCCTACGACTTCGTGTTCTGATACAGCTAACAACATCCTCACTGTAGACACACAGGTCGTCTTCATCCCCACTGTAGACACACAGGTCGTCTTCATCCCCACTGTAGACACACAGGTCGTCTTCAACCTCACTGTAGACACACAGGTCGTCTTCATCCCCACTGTAGACACACAGGTCGTCTTCATCCCCACTGTAGACACACAGGTCGTCTTCATCCTCACTGTAGACACACAGGTCGTCTTCATCCCCACTGTAGACACACAGGTCGTCTTCATCCCCACTGTAGACACACAGGTCGTCTTCATCCCCACTGTAGACACACAGGTCGTCTTCATCCCCACTGTAGACACACAGGTCGTCTTCATCCTCACTGTAGACACACAGGTCGTCTTCATCCCCACTGTAGACACACAGGTCGTCTTCATCCCCACTGTAGACACACAGGTCGTCTTCTTTTGATTTTTCAAAAGGAAAACATCCACCTATCATTGTGTTCCAAATAGAGGACATTTATTCACATTGCTCACGTGGCACAATCTGTCAGAGCCACCTGGAAGTCATTCAAGTTATAATTTGATTTATTTTATGAGGATTTATCTCTATTTCTGATCCCAGGGGAAGGACAGGTCAGTGAGACTGACTGCTGTATCATAATGATTCGGAGGATTAAAACACTTGTCTCCATTATCTTCTTGGATTCAGGAGGAAATGAACTCAAAGGCTTTTGGGAAGCAACATATTAAACCTGGTTAACGTGAGGATAACAGATTAAACCTGTGTCGTGTCTTTGGCTATGCCGGAATAAGTGATATGACATGCTATTCTATAAAATAATGTATCTGTAATTAATATAAATTATTTCTCTATGACAAACTGTTCTCTCATTTAAAAGCTAAAATTACATTAATCTTTTTACAAATAGTTTCATATTTAAACATTTAAATTGCACAACAATCCCATGTGAATCTGATAACTAGACTCAAATCAAATCCAATTTATTTATATAGCCCTTCGTACATCAGCTGATATCTCAAAGTGCTGTACAGAAACCCAGCCTAAAACCCCAAACAGCAAGCAATGCAGGTGTAGAAGCACGGTGGCTAGGAAAAACTCCCTAGAAAGGCCAGAACCTAGGAAGAAACCTAGAGAGGAACCAGGCAATGTGGGGTGGCCAGTCCTCTTCTGGCTGTGCCGGGTGGAGATTATAACAGAACATGGCCAAGATGTTCAAATGTTCATAAATGACCAGCATGGTCAAATAATAATAATCACAGGCAGAACAGTTGAAACTGGAGCAGCAGCACGGCCAGGTGGACTGGGGACAGCAAGGAGTCATCATGTCAGGTAGTCCTGAGGCATGGTCCTAGGGCTCAGGTCCTCCGAGAGAGAAAGAGAGAAAGAAAGAGAAAGAGAGAATTAGAGAGAGCATACCTAAATTCACACAGGACACCGGATAGGACAGGAGAAGTACTCCAGATATAACAAACTGACCCTAGCCCCCCGACACATAAACTACTGGAGGCTGAGACAGGAGGGGTCAGGAGACACTGTGGCCCCATCCGATGACACCCCCGGACAGGGCCAAACAGGAAGGATATAACCCCACCCACTTTGCCAAAGCACAGCCCCCACACCACAGCCCCCACACCACAGCCCCCACAGAATGTGTCTGTCACGTTCTGACCTTTATTTTCCTTTGTTTTGTCTTTATTTAGTATGGTCAGGGCGTGAGTTGGGGTGGGCAGTCTATGTTTTGTGTTTCTGTGTTTGGTTTCTTTTTCGGCCTAGTATGGTTCTCAATCAGAGGCAGGTGTCGTTAGTAGTCTCTGATTGAGAATCATACTTAGGTAGCACTGTTGGTTTGTGGGTGTTTGTTTCAGTGTCTGTGCTTGTCACCACATGGTACTGTTTCGGTTTGGTTTATTTCATGTTATCGTTTATTGTTTTGTATTTCATAGTGTTCAGGCTTTTCTTATTAAAATTCGTCATGAACACTTACCACGCCACATCTTGGTCCGATCCTTACTCCTCTTCATACGAAGAGGAGGAAATCTGCCTTTACAGTGTCGGCTTTCCAAGATACAGTTTATGTCATCCTGTCATTAGTAGTAATGTCTCAGACATCAGCTGATCTGAGATCATATTCATTAAGTACCAATGCATATTTTCAACTGGTTGGATTACCGAAGTATGGTTCCATTTCCCACCTTTCGATGTTAACAAACTCTCTTTGTTACAAAGGCTTTACAACTCTATAGAGTAGAGAGAGAGAAAAGGGGAAAGGTATTTATGGGGGTCATAAACCTCCCCCAACAGGCCAACGTCATGACACCTGATTAACGTCACTCAATCAATCAATCAATCAAATGTATTTATAAAGCCCTTTTTACATCAGCCAATGTCACAAAGTGCTGTACAGAAACCCAGCCTAAAACCCCAAACAGCAAGAAATGCAGATGTAGAAGCACAGTGGCTAGGAAAAACTCCCTAGAAAGGCAAGAACCTAGGAAGAAACCTAGAGAGGAACCAGGCTCTGAGTGTCACGTCCTGACCATAGAGAGTCCTTACTTTCTATGGCGGAGTCGGTCAGGGGGTTTAAAATCAAATCAAATCAAATTTATTTATAAAGCCCTTCGTACATCAGCTGATATCTCAAAGTGCTGTACAGAAACCCAGCCTAAAACCCCAAGCAGCAAGCAATGCAGGTGTAGAAGCACGGTGGCTAGGAAAAACTCCCTAGAAAGGCCAAAACCTAGGAAGAAACCTAGAGAGGAACCAGGCTATGAGGGGTGGCCAGTCCTCTTCTGGCTGTGCCGGGTGGAGATTATAACAGAACATGGCCAAGATGTTCAAATGTTCATAAATGACCAGCATGGTCGAATAATAATAAGGCAGAACAGTTGAAACTGGAGCAGCAGCACGGCCAGGTGGACTGGGGACAGCAAGGAGTCATCATGTCAGGTAGTCCTGCGGCATGGTCCTAGGGCTCAGGTCCTCCGAGAGAGAGAAAGAGAGAAGGAGAGAATTAGAGAACGCACACTTAGATTCACACAGGACACCGAATAGGACAGGAGAAGTACTCCAGATATAACAAACTGACCCTAGCCCCCCGACACATAAACTACTGCAGCATAAATACTGGAGGCTGAGACAGGAGGGGTCGGGAGACACTGTGGCCCCGTCCAACGATACCCCTGGACAGGGCCAAACAGGCAGGATATAACCCCACCCACTTTGCCAAAGTACTGCCCCACACACCACGAGAGGGATATCTTCAAACCACCAATGTACTACCCTGAGGATAACAGATTAAACCTGGTTAACGTGAGGATAACAGATTAAACCTGGTTAACGTGAGGATAACAGATTAAACCTGGTTAACGTGAGGATAACAGATTAAACCTGGTTAACGTGAGGATAACAGATTAAACCTGGTTAACGTGAGGATAACAGATTAAACCTGGTTAACGTGAGGATAACAGATTAAACCTGGTTAACGTGAGGATAACAGATTAAACCTGGTTAACGTGAAGGATAACAGATTAAACCTGGTTAACGTGAGGATAACAGATTAAACCTGGTTAACGTGAGGATAACAGATTAAACCTGGTTAATGTGAGGATAACAGATTAAACCTGGTTAACGTGAGGATAACAGATTAAACCTGGTTAACGTGAAGGATAACAGATTAAACCTGGTTAACGTGAGGATAACAGATTAAACCTGGTTAACGTGAGGATAACAGATTAAACCTGGTTAACGTGAGGATAACAGATTAAACCTGGTTAACGTGAGGATAACAGATTAAACCTGGTTAACGTGAGGATAACAGATTAAACCTGGTTAACGTGAGGATAACAGATTAAACCTGGTTAATGTGAGGATAACAGATTAAACCTGGTTAACGTGAGGATAACAGATTAAACCTGGTTAACGTGAAGGATAACAGATTAAACCTGGTTAACGTGAGGATAACAGATTAAACCTGGTTAACGTGAGGATAACAGATTAAACCTGGTTAACGTGAGGATAACAGATTAAACCTGGTTAACGTGAGGATAACAGATTAAACCTGGTTAACGTGAGGATAACAGATTAAACCTGGTTAACGTGAGGATAACAGATTAAACCTAGTTAACGTGAGGATAACAGATTAAACCTGGTTAACGTGAGGATAACAGATTAAACCTGGTTAACGTGAGGATAACAGATTAAACCTGGTTAACGTGAGGATAACAGATTAAACCTGGTTAACGTGAGGATAACAGAATAAGCCTGGTTAACGTGAGGATAACAGATTAAGCCTGGTTAACGTCTTGGCGTCTGGTAACAACTTGATCAAACTGCTGCTGCTCAGACTTGACTGAAACTACACTAAGCCTTTTCCTGATATTCATTATTTATTTTTTATTTATATATTTCTTATCCAAAAGTAATATCAAAACCATCAATACTGCGCTGACCACCAAGATATCATAGTTTCATTTTCCTTTTATCGTCTTCGCTACTGATTGTTCCCAGTGAACCAACCGCGGTGTGTGAGCTGCAGCGTAATGGTAAGACTAGGCCCACAGAGACCCAGGAGTCTGGGTCACAGAGATAGAGACATTAGTACGATGCCCGTGGATCCATACAGATTACTGAACTAATGTGCTGGAGCCTCCAGAGTCTAATCTAGGTGTGGATAAGCACAGACATGATGGGGAATTTGGCCTATGCAATTTAAACACTTTGTGATGTGGAGGCTGCAGTGAGGAACTTGGCCTACGCAATTAATCCTTAAGAGTCTATTGACCCACCCGTGCGTCAATCTAAGTAACATAATAATAAACCATCCACATTATAATTTGTTAGTTAAAGCAAGAGATATCAATCCACTGCATCCACCTCTGTCGCACTTCCGCATCTGCGGTGGAAGGTGGCCGAGCTACAGCGTTGTTTGTCAGACCATGAGACATCCTGAAAATCGGTCTTCCCACAAAATGATCTGTAGCGTCCGAACGGTTTGGCCTACAAACTATTAAAAGGGGAGACTCTCACGAAGACGATGGTGGTCTTCGTTTTGCTCTACGACCCCCACAAGCCCCTTGAGACTCGTCTGAAATCAGTACCGGCAATGTGAAACTTGTATTATCCAAACCATTTGGGCTACAAACTAATGTGACCCCACTGTGGAAAGGGGAGATTATCACAAACACCGTGACTGGATAACCCTGACTGAATAACCTTGACCCTGGATAACCCTGACTGAATAACCTTGACCCTGGATAACCCTGACTGAATAACCTTGACCCTGGATAACCCTGACCCTGGATAACCCTGACCCTGAATAAATCTGACCCTGGATAACCGTGACCCTGGATAACTCTGCCCCTGGATAGCCCTGACCCCTGATAACTCTGACCCTGGATAAACCTGACCCTGGATAACCCTGACCCTGGATAACCCTGACCCTGGATAACCCTGACTGAATAACATTGACCCTGGATAACCCTGACCCCGGATAACCCTGACCCCAGATAACCCTGACTGAATAGCATTGACCCTGGATAACCCTGACCCTGGATAACCCTGGTTGAATAACCCTGACCCTGGATAAACCTGACCCTGGATAACCCTGGTTGAATAACCCTGACCCTGGATAAACCTGACCCTGGATAACTCTGACCCCTACCCTAGATAACTCTGACCCTGGATAACTCTGACCCTGAATAACCCTGACCCTGGATAACCCTGACCCTGGATAACCCTGACCCTGAATAACTCTTACTCTGGATAACCCTGATTGAATGACCCTGACTCTGGATAACCCTGATCCTGGATAACCCTGATTGAATACCCCTGACCATGGATAACCCTGACCCTGGATAACCCTGACCCTGGATAACCTTGACCCTGGATAACCCTGGCCCTGGATAACCCTGATTGAATAACTCTGACCCTGGATAACTCTGACCCTGAATAACTCTGACCCTGGATAACCCTGATTGAATAACCCTGACCCTGGATAACCCTGACCCTGGATAACCCTGACCCTGGATAACCTTGACCCTGGATAACCCTGACCAAGGATAACCCTGGTCCTGGATAACCCTAACAGTGGATAACTCTGACCCTGAATAACCCAGACCCTGGATAACCCTGACCCTGGATAACCCTGACCCTGAATAAATCTGACCCTGTATAAATCTGACCCTGAATAACCCTGACCCTGGATAACCCTGGCTGAATAACCCTGACCCTGGATAACCCTGACCCTGAATAACGCTGGTTGAATAACCCTGACCCTGGATAAATCTGACCCTGGATAACCCTGGTTGAATAACCCTGACCCTGGATAAACCTGACCCTGGATAACTCTGACCCTGGATAACTCTGACCCTGAATAACGCTGACCCTGGATAACCCTGACCCTGGATAACTCTGACCCTGAATAACACTGACCCTGGATAACCCTGATTGAATAACCCTGAACCTGGATAACCCTGGCCCTGGATAAACCTGATTGAATAACCCTGATTGAATAACTCTGACCCTGGATAACTCTGACCCTGAATAACTCTGACCCTGGATAACCCTGATTGAATAACCCTGACCCTGGATAACCCTGACCCTGGATAACCCTGGTTGAATAACCCTGACCCTGGATAACTCTGACCCTGAATAACTCTGACCCTGGATAACCCTGGTTGAATAACCCTGACCCTGGATAAGCCTGACCCTGGATAACCCTGACCCTGGATAACCCTGATTGAATAACCCTGACCCTGGATAACCCTGACCCTGGATAACCCTGGTTGAATAACCCTGACCCTGGATAAGCTTGACCCTGGATAACCCTGACCCTGGATAACCCTGATTGAATAACCCTGACCCTGGATAAGCCTGACCCTGGATAACCCTGGTTGAATAACCCTGACCCTGGATAAGCCTGACCCTGGATAACCCTGACCCTGGATAACCCTGATTGAATAACCCTGACTCTTGAACAACATATGCTTCAGCAATCAGGACCCTTTTTTTTTTTTTTTTTACATGTATCTTAGTGTGATGTGATTTATAACATAAGAACTACTACTGTATATAACTACAACCTACTAAACTACTAATAATATAACTTAAAATGATGATAACAAATTCATCATCAGCAGATAGTGCTGTTACATTGTTCCAATAAGGGCGTGCTCCATGGGGTCTACCGCTTCAAGCTCCGCCTCCAATGACAGAGCTCAATACGCCGTCCTCATTCATACCGGTTAGAATACACAGACACGGCATACACGGGACGCGGCTGCGCCCTATCCCAGACGGTTTGTTTTGACGTCTTTTAAATCCAGTTAACAACTGCTTTTTTACTGGGACGTTAATAGAAATTCGTGGTTTACCTGGTCTGGATTCCCGTTTTGAGAAGAAAGAGTGCGGATGGAACTTCTCTCATCTTGACGTCAGCTCGGGAGTGGAAGTCATCTGGAATTACATATTCCGCCTCAGCGCTACTGTGGTACCTGGAATCTAAGATTAGAAGAGTTTTGTGGAGGATAATTTATTTTAAATGGATTCTTTCTTCGTAAAGGTAAGATAAAAGTCTAAACAAAGTATTTTCAGGCATTGTAGCAGCTCCGAAACGTTTCATTTCAAAGTGACTGCATGAACCGGGAGCGTCTTTGTTACATCTTTACGAGCAGTGAGCACTTTTTATGTCGCGTAGGTTTTGTATTGTGTTTACAGCGGTCCTCTCCTGCTGCAAATGAAAAACAAACAATAATGGGTTATTTCGCTCGTAAAGGGTGAGACGCTAGCATATGGTTTACAGTACTTTATGCAGCAGGATATGTGTTATAGCCTGGTAGTAAGTAATAGCAGTAGCAGCAATGGGACACAACCAGACACAATAGGCATTCTGAGCTCTGCTTGGGCTGGGATAGCTGGACGGTTGAGCTCTGGGCTGGCCTGGGATAGCTGGACGGTTGAGCTCTGGGCTGGGATAGCTGGACGGTTGAGCTCTGGGCTGGGATAGCTAGACTGCTGAGCTCTGCTCTGGGCTGGGATAGCTGGACGGCTGAGCTCTGCTCTGGGCTGGGATAGCTGGACGGCTGAGCTCTGGGCTGGGCTGGGATAGCTGGACGGCTGAGCTCTGGGCTGGGATAGCTGGACGGCTGAGCTCTGCTCTGGGCTGGGATAGCTGAACCGCTGAGCTCTGGGCTTGGATAGCTGGACGGCTGAGCTCTGCTTGGGCTTGGATAGCTGGACGGCTGAGCTCTGCTCTGGGCTGGGATAGCTGGACGGCTGAGCTCTGGGCTGGGATAGCTCGACTGCTGAGCTCTGGGCTGGGATAGCTCGACAGCTGAGCTCTGGGCTGGGATAGCTCGACCGCTGAGCTCTGCTTGGGTTGGGATAGCTAGACTGATGAGGTCTGCTCTGGGCTGGGATAGCTCGACTGCTGAGCTCTGGGCTGGGATAGCTCGACAGCTGAGCTCTGGGCTGGGATAGCTCGACCGCTGAGCTCTGCTTGGGCTGGGATAGCTAGGCTGATGAGTTTTGCTCTGGGCTGGGATAGCTCAATTGCAGGATGCAGCTGGACTGCCTGTCCTTGGGAAAGGACCATTTAAAACAAGTTTACTACATTTCCACGTTACACACTTCTAAATTTCTGTTGTTTAACGCACAAGGAGGAGCCTCCTATCTTAAGTCCAGCCCTGTTGATCTCATCAGCACATAGACTGCCTGGTCTATCTCATGGTGAAGGATGACATCACCTTCCCCATGGTCCATCAACCTTCTAATGGCATACATTGTTACCAATAACTTGTAGAGGCATATGCCTACCTATGTCATAAGGCATGAAAGGAGCCCACCCAGCCCGACATGGGAAACACAGAGAGAATGTATCTGAAGTCTACCCTTTGAACCCTGACAAAAACCAGAGTCCTGATCTCTTTCCCCTATGCATTTCCTTCCAGGGTGTGATGTGTCTTGTCTAAGTACACACTCACGACCCCTGTGATGTCATCATGAGGGCGCTATTGTTAAACTCCTCCCTTCTCACTCGTCGTCCCATTCTTGTCTTCCACCCCACCCCTCTACCCCTTACCCTTGCTCCCCGTGACCCAGTGTCAGCATCCCCTCTAACCTTTCACCCCATGTCCAGCCCTGTGTGATGAAAGCACAGGGGCGACAATCAACACCTATCTATTTTATTGAACCTTTATTTAGACAGGGAGTCAATGCTGAGACCAAGGTGTCTTTATTTAGACAGGGAGTCAATGCTGAGACCAAGGTCTCGTTATTTTAACAGGGAGTCAATGCTGAGACCAAGGTCTCGTTATTTTAACAGGGAGTCAATGCTGAGACCAAGGTCTATTTATTTAGACAGAGAGTCAATGCTGAGAACAAGGTCTATTTATTTAGACAGAGAGTCAATGCTGAGAACAAGGTCTATTTATTTAGACTGGGAGTCAATGCTGAGACCAAGGTCTATTTATTTAGACAGAGAGTCAATGCTGAGACCAAGGTCTATTTATTTAGACAGGGAGTCAATGCTGAGAACAAGGTGTCTTTATTTAGACAGAGAGTCAATGCTGAGACCAAGGTCTCTTTATTTAGACAGAGAGTCAATGCTGAGACCAAGGTGTCTTTATTTAGACAGAGAGTCAATGCTGAGACCAAGGTCTCGTTATTTTAACAGGGAGTCAATGCTGAGACCAAGGTCTATTTATTTAGACAGAGAGACACTATATACACATCACTATATACACATCAATATATACACATCGTTATACACATCGATATATACACATCGTTATACACATCAATATATACACATCAATATATACACATCACTATATACACATCACTATACACATCACTATACACATCACTATACATATCACTATATACATCACTATATACACATCACTATATACACATCAATATATACACATCGTTATACACATCAATATATACACATCGTTATACACATCACTATATACACATCACTATATACATCACTATATACATCAGTATATACATCACTGTACACATCACTATATACACATCGATATACACATCAGTATATACATCACTATACACATCAATATATACACATCAATATACAAATTACTATACACATCACTATATACACATCAATATACACATCACTATATACATCACTGTATGCATCACTATATACACATCACTATACACATCACTATATACACATCAGTATACACATCACTATATACACATCAATATACACATCAATATATACATCACTATATGCATCACTATATACACATCACTATACACATCACTATATACACATCAATATACACATCAATATATACATCACTATATGCATCACTATATACACGTCACGATATCCGTCACTATATACGTCACTATATACATCACTAGGGTAATAGTCCTATAATAACTACAACCTAAAACTTCTTCCCTGGGAATATTGAAGACTCATGTTAAAAGGAACCACCAGCTTTCATATGTTCTCATGTTCTGAGCAAGGAACTGAAACGTTAGCTTTCTTACATGGCACATATTGCACTTTTACTTTCTTCTCCAACACTTTGTCTTTGCATTACTTAAACCAAATTGAACATGTTTCATTATTTTCTTGAGGCTAAATTGATTGTATTGATGTATTATATTAAGTTAAAATAAGTGTTCATTCAGTATTGTTCTAATTGTCATTATTACAAATACATTTTTTTTTTAATCGGCCGGTTAATCGGTATCGGCTTTTTTGGTCCTCCAATAATCGGTATCGGCGTTGAAAAATCATAATCGGTCGACCTCTAGTTCTTATAGGCACTTTAGTATTGCCAGTGTAACAGTATAGTTTCCGTCCCTCTCCTTGCTCCTCCCTGGGCTCGAACCTGCAACAAGACAACAGCCACCATCAAAGCATCAAATCCGTTTGAAACGCTATTAGCGCGTGCTAACTAGCTAGCCATTTCACTTCGGTTACACCAGCCTCATCTCGGGAGTTGATAGGCTTGAAGTCATAAACAGCGCAATGCTTGATGCACAATGAAGAGCTGCTGGCAAAACGCACGAAAGTGCTGTTTGAATGAATGTTTACGCGCCTGCTTCTGCCTACCACCGCTCAGTCAGATACTTAGATACTTGTATGCTTGTATGCTCAGTCAGATTTTATGCAACGCAGGACACGCTAGATAATATCTAGTAATATCATCAACCACGTGTAGTTAACTAGTGATTATGATTGATTGTTTTTTATAAGATAAGTTTAATGCTAGCTAGCAACTTACCTTGGCTTACTGCATTCACGTAACAGACAGTCTCCTTGTGGAGTGCAACAAGAGAGAGGCAGGTCGTTATTGCGTTGGACTAGTTAACTGTAAGGTTGCAAGATTGGATCCCCTGAGCTGAGAAGGTGAAAATCTGTCGTTCTGCCCCTGAACAAGGTAGTTAACCCACCGTTCCTAGGCCTTTATTGAAAATAAGAATGTGTTCTAACTGACTAGCCTAGTTAAATAAAGCTAAAAAAAAATATTTTAAAAATCGGCATATCGGCGCCCAAAAATACTGATTTCCGATTGTTATGAAAACTTTAAATTTACCCTAATTAATCGGCCATTCCGATTAATCGGTCAACCTCTAATCACTATACACATCGCTATATACATCGCTATATACATCGCTATACACATCGCTATATACATCACTATATACACATCACTATATACATCACTATATACATCGCTATACATATCACTATATACACATCACTATACACATCACGATATACACATCACTATATACACATCACTATATACATCACTATATACACATCACTATATACATCGCTATACACATCACTATACACATCGCTTTATACATCACTATACATATCGCTATATACACATCACTATACACATCACGATATACACATCACTATATACATCACTATATACACATCACGATATACATCGCTGTACACATCACCATATAAACGTCACTATGCACATCACTATACACATCACTTTATACATCACTATACACATCACTATATACACATCACTATATACATCACTATACACATCACTATATACACATCAATATATACATCACTTTATTCATCTATATATACACATCCCTATACACATCAATATACACATCAATATACACATCAATGTATACACATCAATATCCACATCACTATACACATCACTATATACATCACTATATTCATCACTATATGCATCACTATATACACGTCACGATATCCGTCACTATACACATCACTATATACATCACTATACACATCAGTATATACACATTACTATATACACATCACGATATACGTCACTATATACATCACTATATACACATCACGATATACGTCACTATATACACATCACTATACACATCAATATACACATCACTATATACACATCACTATATACACATGACTCTATACTCATCACGATATACATCACAATATACATCACTATATACACATCAATATATACACATCACTATATACACATCACTATATGCACATCACTATATACACATCACTATATTCACATCACTATATACACATCACTATATACACATCACTATATACACATCACTATATACACATCAATATAAGCATCACTATACATCAATATATACACATCACTATATATACATCACAATATACATCACTATATACACATCAATATATACACATCAATATATACATCAATATATACACATCACTATGTACACATCAATATACACATCACTATATACACATCACTATATACACATCACTATATACATCACTATATACACATCACTATATACACATCAATATATACACATCACTATATACACATCACTATATACACATCAATATATACACATCAATATATACACATCACTATATGCACATCACTATATACACATCACTATATTCACATCACTATATACACATCACTATATACACATCACTATATACACATCACTATATACACATCAATATAAGCATCACTATACATCAATATGCACCATACACATTCATATACACATCAATAATGTTACAGGTTTTGTTTTTTCCATTTATGTTTTGAATAGCTCGTTAGCAAGTAGGGTGAACCGATCTGCGTCACCTCGTTAGTCAGTATGTGTTACACCTGTGCTGGTTGCCATCTCGTTAGTGTGAAGGTGTTTCACCTGTACTGGCCCGGGTACTATTTAAGAGTGGCTGGTCCAGAATAGATCAAATTCTGTCTGGAAGTGGTTAGGCAAAAAGCACTGGCTGAGTAGCGTGAGTGTGCCTAATGAGGTTTTCATCTGTCAGGATGTGTGTATGCAGAGAGACAAGAACACAAGGAGAGAGGCCCCTGTTCACATAAATCTCTCTTCACCTCAAATACACCCACCCAGAAGAACAGGATGCTCCAGAACAGGACAGCAGTACCTGGCAGCAGACAGGCCAGGAGTGAGTTAGTGAGTGGATAGTGGACAGGACTCAGTGTGTTTATCTGGTGACTCCAGCTAATGAGTTTTAGGGTTAGGATTCAGCCTTTGGGACTGAGAGGATGTGTTAGAGAGTAGGGACAGAACCCAACTGGCTGTCTCCCTAGGAAGCACCACACATTAAAGGGTTCAAACGAGCATCAACAAAAACCTTGATCACCAGACACACATTTTACAGTAAAATCTATATCAACAGACTCACTAATAATACTTTTAATTTTAATCCTCCCTTCCAATGGGTTTCTGTGAGGGAGTTAGTGTAATCCTCCCTTCAAATCAAATCAAATGTAATGTATTTCTATAGCTCTTCGTACATCAGCTGATATCTCAAAGTGCTGTACAGAAACCCAGCCTAAAACCCCAAACAGCAAGCAATGCAGGTGTAGAAGCACGGGTCTCTGTGAGGGAGTTAATGTAATCCTCCCTTCCAATGGGTTTCTGTGAGGGAGTTAGTGTAATCCTCCCTTCCAATGGGTCTCTGTGAGGGAGTCAATGTAATCCTCCCTTCCAATGGGTCTCTGTGAGGGAGTTAATGTAATCCTCCCTTCCAATGGGTCTCTGTGAGGGAGTTAATGTAATCCTCCCTTCCAATGGGTCTCTGTGACGGAGTTAATGTAATCCTCCCTTCCAATGGGTCTCTGTGAGGGAGTTAATGTAATCCTCCCTTCCAATGGGTCTCTGTGAGGGAGTTAATGTAATCCTCCCTTCCAATGGGTCTCTGTGAGGGAGTTAATGTAATCCTCCCTTCACTTCCCACTGTCCAAAAACTGGTTAAATCAACATTGTTTCTACGTCATTTAAAAAAATAAGTAATGTGATGACGTTGAATCAACGAGGAAAACTGGTTTGATTTGCAACAAGTCATCAACACAAGGGAATGTTGCCTTTTTCTCACCCAACTTTTAACCTCAATCCAATGACATGGTAACCTCTTTTGTTGAATTCACGTTAGTTGACAACTCAACCAAATGTAAATCAAAACTAGATGATGAACTGACGTCTGTGCCCAGAAGGTTGTTGCATTTCAGATGAATTAAATCCAGTCTGGTTGTTTAACAGGGTATGTTAGGGTTATCACACCGGTTATCACACCGGTTGTCACACCGGTTATCACACCGGTTATCACACCGGTTGTCACACCGGTTATCACACCGGTTATCACACCGGTTGTCACACCGGTTGTCACACCGGTTATCACACCGGTTATCACACCGGTTGTCACACCGGTTATCACACCGGTTATCACACCGGTTATCACACCGGTTGTCACACCGGTTGTCACACCGGTTATCACACTGATTGTCACGCTGGTTGTGTTGCTGTGTAGATCAGTAATGTTTGAGTACAGATACTTTTGTATATATAGTGTATGTGGACACCCCTTCAAATGAGTAGATTCGGCTATTTCAGCCACACCCATGGCTGACAGGTAAATAAAATTGAGCGCACAGCCATGCAATCTCCATAGACAAACATTGGTGGTAGAATGGCCCTTACTGAAGAGCTCAGTGACTTTCAACGTGGCACCGTCAGAGGATGCCACCTTTCCAACAAGTCAGTTCGTCAAATTTCTGCCCTGCTAGAGCTGTCCCCTTGTCAACTGTAAGTGCTGTTATTATGAAGTGAAAACTTCTAGTAGCAACAAAGGCTCAGCCGCAAAGTGTTGATTCAGGACGTCTGCACGTCAAAGAGAGTCCTTTAATCATCTTAACCATTCCAATCAAAGCTCTGTGGAATCAGGTTGTATTAGATCACCGTTGTTGGCTGGAGAAAGGAGAGTAGAAGTTCAAGGTTGATTACATCTGACCTCTGTTACGTGATGTTCCCACATCCTCTGGTGTCAGAGGAGACTACCCTCCTCCCTCCTGGGAGGAGCCAGATGGGAGGAGGGAGGAGGAGCTAGATGGGAGGAGCCAGATGATGAGCGTGTCTGGGTTTGAGCCAGATGATGGGAGGAGCCAGATGATGAGCCTGTCTGAGTTTGTACTGCTGGAACGCGGCCCATGTGCTCCCTCGATGGTGAACCCATCGACCTAAATAATTATCTCCCTCTCTCGAAATGGTCTTCTAAGTGTCCACCAGTCTGGTATCAGGCCTGGGTCGTAGCACCATCTCTGCTGCAACCTTGGTGTTAAATGACATGGTAAAGGGTATGGAAGAGAGCATCCCGCTGCGTCCATAAGTCTAGGGGAAGCTTTCCCTGAAGTCAATTATATAGCCACATTAGCCTACTCCTGTCTATACAGCGATAAATACAGTCATTCACAATAGGCTACTAAAGCGTGATTTGGCCATAGAGGATCATTACAGTCTCTGTTAGCTGTATTGTTTTAAACAGGAAGCTATTTGGTCAACAGTACAAAATACACAGCCCCAAGCATACTACTAACACACCATAACATACCCACTATGCACACGAACACATGGAGTTTGTGTGGTAGAGGAGTAGAGCTCTGAGGGCATCACACTTAAAATATGTTGTGAAATTTGTTATCAATGTATTGTAATGGTTTTTAAAATGTATAACTGCTTTAATGTTGCTGAACCCCAGGAAGAGTAGCTGCTGCCTTGGCTAATGGGGATCCATAATAAACCCCAGGAGGAGTAGCTGCTGCCTTGACAGGAACTAATGGGGATCCATAATAAACCCCAGGAAGAGTAGCTGCTGCCTTGGCAGGAACTTGATCCATAATAAACCCCAGGAAGAGTAGCTCATGCCTTGACAGGAACTAATGGGGATCCATAATAAACCCCAGAAAGAGTAGCTGCTGCCTTGGCAGGAACTAATGGGGATCCATAATAAACCCCATGGAGGGTAGCTGCTGCCTTGGTAGGAACTAATGGGGATCCATAATAAACCCCAGGAAGAGTATCTGCTGCCTTGGCAGGAACTAATGGGGATCCATAATAAACCCCAGGAAGAGTAGCTGCTGCCTTGGCAGGAACTAATGGGGATCCATAATAAACCTCAGGAAGAGTAGCTGCTGCCTTGGCAGGAACTAATGGGGATCCATAATAAACCCCAGGAAGAGTAGCTGCTGCCTTGGCAGGAACTAATGGGGATCCATAATAAACCCCAGGAAGAGTAGCTGCTGCCTTGGCAGGAACTAATGGGGATCCATAATAAACCCCAGGAAGAGAAGCTGCTGCCTTGGCAGGAACTAATGGGGATCCATAATAAACCCCAGGAAGAGTAGCTGCTGCCTTGGCAGGAACTAATGGGGATCCATAATAAACCCCAGGAAGAGTAGCTGTTGTCTTGACAGGAACTAATGGGGATCCTTAATAAACCCCTGGAAGAGTAGCTGCTGCCTTGCCAGGAACTAATGGGGATCCATAATAAACCCCAGTAAGAGTAGCTGCTGCCTTGCCAGGAACTAATGGAGATCCATAATAAACCCCAGTAAGAGTAGCTGCTGCCTTGCCAGGAACTAATGGGGATCCATAATAAACCCCAGGAAGAGTAGCTGCTGCCTTGGCAGGAACTAATGGGGATCCATAATAAACCCCAGGAAGAGTAGCTGCTGCCTTGCCAGGAACTAATGGGGATCCATAATAAACCCCAGGAAGAGAAGCTGCTGCCTTGGCAGGAACTAATGGGGATCCATAATAAACCCCAGGAAGAGTAGCTGCTGCCTTGGCAGGAACTAATGGGGATCCATAATAAACCCCAGGAAGAGAAGCTGCTGCCTTGGCAGGAACTAATGGGGATCCATAATAAACCCCAGGAAGAGTAGCTGCTGCCTTGGCAGGAACTAATAGGGATCCATAATAAACCCCAGGAAGAGTAGCTGCTGCCTTGCCAGGAACTAATGGGGATCCATAATAAACCCCAGGAAGAGTAGCTGCTGCCTTGGCAGGAACTAATGGGGATCCATAATAAACCCCAGGAAGAGTAGCTGCTGCCTTGGCAGGAACTAATGGGGATCCATAATAAACCCCAGGAAGAGTAGCTGCTGCCTTGGCAGGAACTAATGGGGATCCATAATAAACCCCAGGAAGAGTAGCTGCTGCCTTGGCAGGAACTAATGGGGATCCATAATAAACCCCAGGAAGAGTATCTGCTGCCTTGGCAGGAACTAATGGGGATCCATAATAAACCCCAGGAAGAGTATCTGCTGCCTTGGCAGGAACTAATGGGGATCCATAATAAACCCCAGGAAGAGTAGCTGCAGCCTTGGCAGGAACTAATGGGGATCCATAATAAACCCCAGGAAGAGTAGCTGCTGCCTTTCCAGGAACTAATGGGGATCCATAGTAAATACAATACAAATAGATTATTGTTGAGTTGCGACTGTCAGTGAAAAGAAGAGAGGCCCAGCCAGACATTTCGCAATATTTCAAAATACAATCACTGGAAAACATATTTTGGAAAGCAAATGGCTATTGCTCTAAAGAGAAGACAATGGAAAGACTCTCTCTTTTAGTTATCAAAATTCTCAACTTAATTGAGCAAACAACAGTACATCTTATTTCTTAATAGCACCAGTACAGCCTATAGCCAATCTAATTGGCACTAGCAGAAAGCATCAGGCATAGTCCCCTACACATTCATTAGCTATAATACATCTCTGCTTAGCGACAGAGTTCCATCAGTTTATCAGACTGTTCTGTCATCATTGATTTCCTTTACTTATTTCAGTAATTTATGTTAGGATTGTCAGTATAGTTGTGTGGGTTATTATTCTGTTTTAATATTACTCCTGAATCACTATGATAAATATACTAGTGTTTCTTCAGTGTATTTTTTCAAGAGCTGAGATTTATTTTGAAGTGCAATGTGTAGGAATACAGGTGAAATCAGTCATTGATACAGACATGGTGGCATAGCAGGAAGACATGTTGAAGGGGAGGACATGTTGAAGGGGAGGACATTGAATAATTAGTATGTGAATAAATATACAGAATGTCGTCATGTTCCTCCACACCCCAAGGTGTGTCATATATGTACGTTGAAAACACTGTACATTGAAAACATTGTACGTTGAAAACACTGTACATTGAAAACATTGTACATTGAAAACACTCTATGTTGAAAACACTGTATATTGAAAACATTGTACATTGAAAACATTGTACATTGAAAACACTGTACATTGAAAACATTGTACATTGAAAACACTGTATGTTGAAAACACTGTATGTGTTTGGGTGTCCATAGCATTGCCTAAAGACGAAGAGCTGTGAGTGGATCAGTGGTTCACCAATCAGAGCCTTGATGGGCTTGGCAACAGTAACAAGAGTGTGTGTGTAGAGAAACTAGGGTGTGTGTGCCTTGGGTAAAAAAAAAGGAGAATGTTTATTTGTGACCATCAGGTGACGTCCCCGGGACCAACCGGGAACTAGACAAAACCTCCAGAGAACCGTGACACAACGTCTTGATGACTTTAGGCAACCATTTTGTGACTTCCTAATGATTAGTTATTGTTTGCAGGGTAGCTTGATCAATCCAACAAAATGTATGTCTGAACCTCTCCTTCACCAGCTGTTAGTCATGGTAGAAGTCTGCTGACTCTCACCCTCAGGCACTCTGAACCTCTCCTTCACCAGCTGTTTGTCATGGTAGAAGTCTGCTGACTCTCACCCTCAGACACCCTGAACCTCTCCTTCACCAGCTGTTTGTCATGGTAGAAGTCTGCTGACTCTCACCCTCAGACACCCTGAACCTCTCCTTCACCAGCTGTTAGTCATGGTAGAAGTCTGCTGACTCTCACCCTCAGACACCCTGAACCTCTCCTTCACCAGCTGTTAGTCATGGTAGAAGTCTGCTGACTCTCACCCTCAGACACCCTGAACCTCTCCTTCACCAGCTGTTAGTCATGGTAGAAGTCTGCTGACTCTCACCCTCAGACACCCTGAACCTCTCCTTCACCAGCTGTTAGTCATGGTAGAAGTCTGCTGACTCTCACCCTCAGACACCCTGAACCTCTCCTTCACCAGCTGTTAGTCATGGTAGAAGTCTGCTGACTCTCACCCTCAGACACCCTGAACCTCTCCTTCACCAGCTGTTTGTCATGGTAGAAGTCTGCTGACTCTCACCCTCAGACACTCTGAACCTCTCCTTCACCAGCTGTTAGTCATGGTAGAAGTCTGCTGACTCTCACCCTCAGACACTCTGAACCTCTCCTTCACCAGCTGTTAGTCATGGTAGAAGTCTGCTGACTCTCACCCTCAGACACCCTGAACCTCTCCATCACCAAATGTTAAAAGGCCCTGTTGGCCCTGTTGGCCCTGTTGGCCCTGTTGACCCTGTTCACCCTGTTGGCCCTGTTGACCCTGCTGACCCTGTTGGCCCTGTTGGCCCTGTTCACCCTGTTGGCCCTGTTGGCCCTGTTGACCCTGTTGACCCTGTTCACCCTGTTCAACCTGTTGGCCCTGTTCACCCTGTTGGCCCTGTTGACCCTATTCACCCTGTTGGCCCTGTTCACCCTGTTGGCCCTGTTGGCCCTGTTCACCCTATTGGCCCTGTTCACCCTGTTGGCCCTGTTGACCCTGTTGGCCCTGTTGACTCTGTTGGCCCTGTTGACTCTGTTGGCCCTGTTGGCCCTGTTGGCCCTGTTGACCCTGTTGGCCCTGTTGACCCTGTTCACTCTGTTGTCCCTGGTCACCCTGTTGGCCCTGTTCACCCTGTTGGCCCTGTTCACCCTGTTGGCCTTGTTCACCCTGTTGGCCCTATTCACCCTGTTGGCCCTATTCACCCTGTTGGCCCTATTGGCCCTGTTGGCCCTATTGGCCCTGTTCACCTTGTTGGCCCTATTGGCCCTGTTCACCCTGTTGGCCCTGTTGGCCCTGTTCACCCTGTTGGCCCTATTGGCCCTGTTCACCCTATTGGCCCTGTTCACCCTGTTGGCCCTGTTGGCCCTGTTGACCCTGTTGGCCCTGTTGACTCTGTTGGCCCTGTTGACTCTGTTGGCCCTGTTGACCCTGTTGGCCCTGTTGACCCTGTTGGCCCTGTTGACCCTGTTCACTCTGTTGGCCCTGGTCACCCTGTTGGCCCTGTTCACCCTGTTGGCCCTGTTGGCCCTGTTCACCCTGTTGGCCCTATTGGCCCTGTTGGCCCTGTTCACCCTGTTGGCCCTGTTGGCCCTGTTCGCCCTGTTCACCCTGTTCACCCTGTTGGCCCTGTTCGCCCTGTTGGCCCTGTTCGCCCTGTTGGCCCTGTTCGCCCTGTTGGCCCTGTTCACCCTGTTGGCCCTGTTGGCCCTATTCGCCCTGTTGGCCCTGTTCACCCTGTTCAACCTGTTGGCCCTGTTGGCTACAAGCTTGGCACACCTATATTTGGGGAGTTTCTCCAATTCTTCTCCGCAGATCTTTTCAAGTTCTGTCAGGTTGGATGGGGAGCGTTGCTACACAGCTATTTTCAGGTCTCTCCAGAGATGTTCGACCGGGTTCAAGTCCGGGCTCTGGCTGGGCCAATCAAGGACATTCAGAGACGTGTCCCGATGCCACTCCTGTGTTGTCTTGGCTGTGTGCATATTATGGTCGTTGTGCTGTTGGAAGGTGAACCTTCGCCCCAGTCTGAGATCCTGAACGCTCGGGAGAAAGTTTTCAACAAGGATCTCTCTGTAATTTGCTCTGTTCATCTTTGCCTCGATCCTGACTAGTCTCCCAGTCCCTGTCGCTGAAAAAGACCCCCACAGTATGATGCTGCCACCACCGTGCTTCACAGTAGGGATGGTGGCAGGTTTGTGACACTTGGCATTCAGGCCAATCAGTCTTGGTTTCATCAAATCAGGGAATCTTGTTTCTCATGGTCTGAGAGTCTTTAAGTGGCTTTTGGCAAGCTCCAAGTGGGCTGTCATGTTCCCTTTACTGAGGAGTTGCTTCCATCTGGCCACTCTACCATAAAGGTCTAATTGGTGGATTACTGCAGAGATGGTTGTCCTTCTGGAATGTTCTCCCATCTCGGATTCTTGGTCACCTCTCTGACCAAGTCCCTTCTCCCCCGATTGCTCAGTTTGGCCGGGCGGCCAGCTCTCTCAAAACATGTCTTGGTGGTTCCAATCTTCTTCCATTTAAAAATGATGTGTTCTTGGGGACCTTCAATGCTGCAGATATGTTTTGGTACCCCTCTACACCATCCCGTCTCGGACAATTCAGAGACAGGATTATACATTTGCAAAAAGTTAAGGGGTCTGAATACTTTCCGAAGACAGTTCCCTGTCTTTGAAGTAGGAACCTGTAAATCTGGGTTGAAGCTGTGTTAGACTCCGCAGGCTCATGTTAAATGAGTAACCTGATAAAGCCTAGCCCACTCCCTGGTCTGACTGGTGGCATTTATTTCTATTTTTCTTCTCTCTTTGTCTCTCTCTCTTTGTCTCTCTCTCTCTCTCTCTCTCCCTTTGTCTCTCTCTCTCTCTCTCTCTTTCTCTCCCTTTGTCTCTCTCTCTCTCTCCCTTTCTCTCTCTCTCGCTCTCTCTCTCTCTCCCTTTGTCTCTCTCTCTTTGTCTCTCTCTCTCTCTCTCCCTTTGTCTCTCTCTCTCTCTCTCTCTCTCTCTCTCTCCCTTTGTCTCTCTCTCTCTCTCTCTCTCTCTCCCTCTCTCTCTCTCTCTCTCTCTCTCTCTCTCTCTCTCTCTCTCTCTCTCTCTCTCTCTCTCTCTCTCTCTCCCTTTGTCTCTCTCTCTCTCTCTCCCTTTGTCTCTCTCTCTCTCTCTCTCTCTCTCTCTCTCTCTCTCTCTCTCCCTCTCTCTCTCTCTCTCTCTCTCTCTCTCCCTTTGTCTCTCTCTCTCTCTCTCCCTTTGTCTCTCTCTCTCTCTCTCTCTCCTTTCTCTCTCTCTCTCTCTCTCTCTCTCTCTCTCTCTCTCTCTCTCTCTCTCTCTCTCTCTCTCTCTCTCTCTCTCTCTCTCTCTCTTTGTCTCTCTCTCTCTCTCCCTTTGTCTCTCTCTCTCTCTCTCTTTCTCTCCCTCTGTCTCTCTATCTCTCTCTCTCTCTCTCTCTCTCTCTCAATTCAATTCAATTCAATTCAAGGGTCTTTATTGGCATGGGAAACATGTGTTAACATTGCCAAAGCAAGTGAGGTAGATAATATACAAAAGTGAAATAAACAATAAAAATGAACATTAAACATTACACATACAGAAGTTTCAAAACAATAAAGACATTTCAAATGTCATAGTATGTTTATATACAGTGTTGTAACAATGTGCAAATAGTTAAAGGACACAAGGGAAAATACGTTAACAGTGGTGTGTGTTCTCCACTGGTTGCCCTTTTCTCGTGGCAACAGGTCATTAATCTTGCTGCTGTGATGGAGCACTGTGGTATTTCACCCAGTAGTTATGGGAATTTATCAAAATCGGATTTGTTTTTGAATTCTTTGTGGATCTGTGTAATCTGAGGGAAATATGTGTCTCTAATATGGTCATACATTGGACAGGAGGTTAGGAAGTGGGCAGTGTGCACATAGCCTGTCTTCTCTTGAAAGCCATGTCTGCCTACGGCGGCCTTTCTCAATAGCAAGGCTATGCTCACTGAGTCTGTACATAGTCAACGCTTTGCGTAATTTTGGGTCAGTGGTCATGTTTTCTGCCTCTGTGTACTCTCTGTTTAGGGCCAAATAGCATTCTAGTTTGCTCTGTTTTTTTGTTAGTTCTTTCCAATGTGTCTCGTAATTATTATTTGGTTGGGTCTAATTGTGTTGCTGTCCTGGGGCTCTGTGGGGTCTTGGCCTAATTCTGCCCTGCGTGTATTGTTTGTAGTTTTCTTCTGGACATGTCCAGTCCACTACGGTGGAAAGGGAAATCTTACAGAACTCTGCAAGCAGGGTTTCAATGAGGTGTTTGTCCCATTGGGTGCCATAAAGTGCAATTGGTTCAATGACACATTCAATTAGTTTTAGCCAAATCTGAATTAGTTCTATAATTGCGTAGATTGCCCTCTCTCTGTGTCTGCCAGTCCCTCTCTCTCTCTATCTCTCTCTCCCCCATCTCGCTCTCTCTCCTTCTTTCTCTCTCTCTCCCTCTCTCTCACCCCCATCTCTCTCTCTCTCTCTCTCCCCCATCTCTCTCTCTCGCCTTCTTTTTCTCTCTCTTTCTCTCTCTCCCTCTCTCTCTCCCAGATCTCTCTCTCTCTCTCTCTCTCTCTCTCTCTCTCTCTCTCTCTCTCTCTCTCTCTCTCTCTCTCTCTCTCTCCCCGATCTCTCTCTCTCTCTCCCTCTCTCTCTCTCTCTCTCTCTCTCTCTCTCTCTCTCTCTCTCCCTGATCTCTCTCTCCCTCTCTCTCTCTCTCTCTCCCTGATCTCTCTCTCCCTCTCTCTCTCTCTCTCTCTCTCTCTCTCTCTCTCTCTCTCTCTCTCTCTCTCTCTCTTTCTCTCTCTCTCTCTCTCTCCCCGATCTCTCTCTCTCTCTCCCCGATCTCTCTCTCTCTCTCCCTCTCTCTCTCTCTCTCTCTCTCTCTCCCTGATCTCTCTCTCTCTCTCTCTCTCCTCTCTCTCTCTCTCTCTCTCTCTCTCTCTCTCTCTCTCTCTCCCTGATCTCTCTCTCTCTCCCTCTCTCTCTCTCTCTCTCTCTCTCTCTCTCTCTCTCTCTCTCTCCCTGATCTCTCTCTCTCCCTCTCTCTCTGTCTCTCTCTCTCTCTCTCTCTCTCTCTCCCGTCTCTGTCTGTCTGTCTGTCTGTCTGTCTGTCTGTCTGTCTGTCTGTATGTCTCTTGACATTGGGATTCTGTCACTTCCTCCAGCTGTCCTGTGGGGTGTATATCTGAGATATAGATGCCATCTTAGGTCATAGCTCTTCCTCTTCAGCCAGACGGCTCTACTCAGGAAGGAAACGGATCCTGCTTTAGACATATCATTGGTTCTTGCACAGCCAGTCAGTGCTATTGGCCACACCTACTCCTTTGTTGTCAAGGTTGACATACAGTGTATGCCATTTAGCACTTGTAGCTCACAACAGCTGGTATAGTGTACTGTCTAGTGGTCTGGATACAGCTGGTGTAGTGTACTGTCTAGTGGTCTGGATACAGCTGGTATAGTGTACTGTCTAGTGGTCTGGATACAGCTGGTATAGTGTACTGTCTAGTGGTCTGGATACAGCTGGTATAGTGTACTGTCTAGTGGTCTGGATACAGCTGGTATAGTGTACTGTCTAGTGGTCTGGATACAGCTGGTATAGTGTACTATGTAGTGGTCTGGATACAGCTGGTATAGTGTACTGTCTAGTGGTCTGGATACAGCTGGTATAGTGTACTGTCTAGTGGTCTGGATACAGCTGGTATAGTGTACTGTCTAGTGGTCTGGATACAGCTGGTATAGTGTACTATGTAGTGGTCTGGATACAGCTGGTATAGTGTACTGTCTAGTGGTCTGGATACAGCTGGTGTAGTGTACTGTCTAGTGGTCTGGATACAGCTGGTATAGTGTACTATGGAATGGTCTGGATACAGCTGGCGTAGTGTACTGTCTAGTGGTCTGGATACAGCTGTTGTAGTGTACTATGGAGTGGTCTGGATACAGCTGGTGTAGTGTACTATGGAATGGTCTGGATACAGCTGGTGTAGTGTACTATGTAGTGGTCTGGATACAGCTGTTGTAGTGTACTATGGAGTGGTCTGGATACAGCTGGTGTAGTGTACTATGTAGTGGTCTGGATACAGCTGGTGTAGTGTACTATGGAGTGGTCTGGATACAGCTGGTGTAGTGTACTATGGAGTGGTCTGGATACAGCTGGTGTAGTGTACTATGGAGTGGTCTGGATACAGCTGGTGTAGTGTAGGGATGACCAGCGACGTTCTCTGTTTAGTGTGATCTGGAGGACTCACTAAACAGAGAACATCCCTGGTCATCCCTACTGCCTCTGATCTGGAGGACTCACTAAACAGAGAACATCCCTGGTCATCCCTACTGCCTCTGATCTGGCAGGCTCACTAAACAGAGAACATCCCTGGTCTTCCCTACTGCCTCTGATCTGGAGGACTCACTAAACACATTCTTTGTTTGTAAATGACGTTGCGTGTTGTAGTGTGCACCTGGTAATCCCTAAATCCCTAAAATCCCTAAAGTATAATAATAGTTTTGCCGTCTGGTTTGATTAATGTCAGCAATTTGAAATGATTTATACTTTTACTTTTGATACTTAAGTATATTTAAAACCAAATACTTTTAGAATTTTACTCAAGTAGTATTTTACTGGGTGACTTAAAGTTTTACTTTAGTCATTTTCTACGAAGGTATCTTTACTTTTACTCAAGTATGCCAGTTGGGTTCTTTTCCCAGCCCTGCTTGTTCGTTCAGCAGCGGGACAAGACTCTGTGAAGATACGCCACGACCTATCAGAAGCATTTCAGATCTGCCTTTACAAAACCCAAAGATAATTATTATGCGTTGTATCTTCATTCCTGAAAAACAAAGAATTATGTGTTAAGGCGACTCTTTAGTTTAATAGCCTGCTCTGGTCTGGACTGAAACCCCCCCAGTGCTCTGAATAGTTTACATTTCTGTGGTACTTTATGTGCCTTTTAATGTCCTGACCGAGCAGAACTGCTACTGGTGCCATGGTGGTTGATAACAGCCTAAACCCAGCATGACATCATCAACAGGCCCAGCCATGAGGACCACTACCTCCTGATGAGATCAGCTGGAAGTGTGAAGTTAGAGTTAGACTGGGTTAGACTGGGTCAGGGTTAGACTGGGTTAGACTGGGTTAGGGTTAGACTGGGTTAGATTGGGTCAGGGTTAGACTGGGTTAGACTGTGTTAGGGTTAGACTGGGTTAGACTGGGTTAGACTGGGTTAGACTGGGTTAGGGTTTGACTGGGTTAGAGTTAGACTGGGTCAGGGTTAGACTGGGTTAGGGTTAGACTGGGTTAGACTGGGTCAGGGTTAGACTGGGTCAGGGTTAGACTGGGTTAGGGTTAGACTGGGTTAGATTGGGTCAGGGTTAGACTGGGTTAGGGTTAGACTGGGTTAGACTGGGTCAGGGTTAGACTGGGTTTGACTGGGTCAGGGTTAGACTGGGTCAGGGTTAGACTGGGTTAGGGTTAGACTGGGTTAGGGTTAGACTGGGTTCGACTAGGTCAGGGTTAGACTGGGTTAGGGTTAGACTGGGTTAGACTGGGTCAGGGTTAGACTGGGTTAGGGTTAGACTGGGTTAGACTGGGTCAGGGTTAGACTGGGTTAGGGTTAGACTGGGTTCGACTAGGTCAGGGTTAGACTGGGTTAGGGTTAGACTGGGTTAGACTGGGTCAGGGTTAGACTGGGTTAGGGTTAGACTGGGTTAGGGTTAGACTGGGTTAGACTGGGTCAGGGTTAGACTGGATTAGGGTTAGACTGGGTTAGACTGGGTTAGGGTTAGACTGGGTTAGGGTTAGACTGGGTCACTGTTAGACTGGGTTAGGGTTAGACTGGGTCAGGGTTAGACTGGGTTAGGGTTAGACTGGGTTAGGCTGGGTTAGGGTTAGACTGGGTCAGGGTTAGACTGGGTTAGGGTTAGACTGGGTTAGACTGGGTTAGGTTTAGACTGGGTTAGGGTTAGACTGGGTTAGACTGGGTCAGGGTTAGACTGGGTCAGGGTTAGACTGGGTTAGGGTTAGACTGGGTCAGGGTTAGACTGGGTCAGGGTTAGACTGGGTTAGGGTTAGACTGGGTTAGACTGGGTTAGGTTTAGACTGGGCCAGGGTTAGACTGGGTTTGGGTTAAACTGGGTTAGGGTTAGACTGGGTCAGGGTTAGACTGGGTTAGGGTTAGACTGGGCTAGACTGGGGCGTTCTCCCACAGGGTGTGCTATTTGTCCTTTAGCACTGGAGGCTGTAAACAGCTGCAGAACACAGCAGGGCAAAGCGTCCTAGAGGGGAGTCAGAGGTTATGGGTCAGGTAACATGAGTTTGGTGACCATGGTGACCCCACTGTGGGCACCCATCAGCACATCATACATCACTGTCCCAGACCCAGATGTGGAGCACAGACACACAGAGAACTCCATATCCCTGTGTCCTCAGACACAGAGAACGCTGTGTCTGTCTAACCCTAACCCAGTCTAACCCAGTCTAACCCTAACCCAGTCTAACCCTAACCCAGTCTAACCCTAACCCAGTCTAACCCTAACCCAGTTTAATCCTAACCCTAACCCAGTCTAACCCTAACCCAGTCAAACCCTGAGGCGGGCTCCTCGTGAGGCAGGTGGTTAGAGCGTTGGACTAGTTAACTGTAAGGTTGCAAGATTGGATCCCCCGAGCTGACAAGGTAAGAATCTGTCGTTCTGCCTCGTTCCTAGGCCGCCATTGAAAATAAGAATATGTTCTTAACTGACTTGCCTAGTTAAATAAAGATGAAATAAAGGTGTAAAAAAAAAAATACAGATTTCCGATTGTTATGAAAACTTGAAATCGGCCCTAATGAATCGGCCATTCCGATTAATCGGTCGACCTCTAGTCCACAGACACACAGAGAGCTCCCTAACCCTGTGTCCACAGACACACAGAGAACTCCCTAACCCTGTGACCACAGACACACAGAGAACTCCCTAACCCTGTGTCCACAGACACACAGAGAACTCCCTAACCCTGTGTCCACAGACACACAGAGAACTCCCTAACCCTGTGTCCACAGACACACAGAGAACTCCCTAACCCTGTGTCCACAGACACACAGAGAACTCCCTAACCCTGTGTCTACAGACACACAGATAACTCCCTAACCCTGTGTCTACAGACACACAGAGAACTCCCTAACCCTGTGTCCACAGACACACAGAGAACTCCCTAACCCTGTGTCCACAGACACACAGAGAACTCCCTAACCCTGTGTCCACAGACACACAGAGAACTCCCTAACCCTGTGTCCACAGACACACAGAGAACTCCCTAACCCTGTGTCCACAGACACACAGAGAACTCCCTAACCCTGTGTCCACAGACACACAGAGAACTCCCTAACCCTGTGTCTACAGACACACAGAGAACTCCCTAACCCTGTGTCTACAGACACACAGATAACTCCCTAACCCTGTGTCTACAGACACACAGATAACTCCCTAACCCTGTGTCCACAGACACACAGAGAACTCCCTAACCCTGTGTCCACAGACACACAGAGAACTCCCTAACCCTGTGTCCACAGACACACAGAGAACTCCCTAACCCTGTGTCCACAGACACACAGAGAACTCCCTAACCCTGTGTCCACAGACACACAGAGAACTCCCTAACCCTGTGTCCACAGACACACAGAGAACTCCCTAACCCTGTGTCCACAGACACACAGAGAACTCCCTAATCCTGTGTCCCTACTATTTAGCTGCATTCCTGTAATATCACTGATGTTGAGAGAGGAGGAATGATGACTGTAGGAGGAGGGGTGGAGAGTGGGAGGAATGATGACTGTAGGAGGAGGGTGGAGAGTGGGAGGAATGAGGAGGGATGGAGGGATGGAGAGTGGGAGGAATGAGGAGGGATGGAGGGATGGAGAGTGGGAGGAATGATGAGGGATGGAGGGATGGAGAGTGGGAGGGATGAGGAGGGATGGAGGGATGGAGAGTGGGAGGGATGAGGAGGGATGGAGGGATGGAGAGTGGGAGGGATGAGGAGGGATGGAGGGATGGAGAGTGGGAAGAATGAGGAGGGATGGAGAGTGGGAGGAATGATGACTGTAGGAGGAGGGATGGAGGGATGGAGAGTGGGAGGAATGAGGAGGGATGGAGGGATGGAGAGTGGGAGGGATGAGGAGGGATAGAGGGATGGAGAGTGGGAGGGATGGAGGGATGGAGAGTGGGAGGGATGGAGGGGTGGAGAGTGGGAGGGATGGAGGGATGGAGAGTGGGAAGAATGAGGAGGGATGGAGGGATGGAGAGTGGGAGGAATGATGACTGTAGGAGGAGGGATGGAGGGATGGAGAGTGGGAGGAATGAGTAGGGATGGAGGGATGGAGAGTGGGAGGGATGAGGAGGGATGGAGGGATGGAGAGTGGGAGGGATGGAGGGGTGGAGAGTGGGAGGAATGAGGAGGGATGGAGGGATGGAGAGTGGGAGGAATGAGGAGGGATGGAGGGATGGAGAGTGGGAGGAATGAGGAGGGATGGAGGGATGGAGAGTGGGAGGGATGAGGAGGGATGGAGAGTGAGAGGGATGAGGAGGGATGGAGAGTGGGAGGGATGAGGAGGGATGGAGGGATGGAGAGTGGGAAGGATGAGAGTGGGATGGAGGGATGGAGAGTTGGAGAGATGAGGAGAGATGGAGAGTGGGAGGAATGAGGAGGGATGGAGAGTGGGAGGGATATGGAGGGATGGAGAGTGGGAGGGATGATGAGGGATGGAGAGTGGGAGGGATGAGTACCAGCTACAGTACCCGATCAGACATAATCTCATAATCACTTTTGCCCTGGTTTATATCATCCTTCTGGCAACTATGAGGAGATATTTCCTGCTGTACTGACTTCCTGTTCCGTGGCTCAGAGACGAGTAATATTCATCAATTATAATAGACAAGGAATATTCATCAATTATAATAGACAAGGAATATTCATCAATTATAATAGACAAGGAATATTCATCAATTATAATAGACAAGGAATATTCATCAATTATAATAGACAAGGAATATTCATCAATTATAATAGACAAGGAATATTCATCAATTGTACACAACTGAAATGTGACTTGTGCTTTATCCCCTCTGAAAGACACCTAGTGTACACAGACAGGTTGGAGCAGGGGACGGCCATACTACCTTGTTGAGAGAGGGTTAGGTGCCTTGCTCAAGGGCACACCGGCAGGCAATACGCACTATACACACACATACACATGGATTTAGTACTGTAGATATGTGGTAGTTTGTGGAGTAGGGGCCTGAGGGCACACAGTCTGTTGTGAAATCTGTGAATGTATTGTAATGTTTAAAAAATTGTATAACTGCCTTTAATGCCTTGGCAGCAGGTAATGGGGATCCATAATAAATACATTCTAGGTTTTGAAACCAGCAACCCTCTGGTTACCACCTCACTTCCCAACAGAGTTTTTTCCCGTCCGACTCGGGATTCAAACTGGCAACCCTCCGGTTGCTGGTTCGCTTCTGTAACAGCTAGGCTGCCTGCTGCCCCTTAAACTAAAACCACATGCTCCTCTCAGGCTCAGCAGCATAGTTTAGGCTCAACACCATCACTTATGAACTCTTGGAATTAATGAGCCTTAACTACCTGATTTGTTATGTGCATTTTTTGCTAATGAATTCAACTGAGTGTCTCTCTTGCAATATGGCTAATGAGCTGTTAACAGAACAGGGACATCCCCTCCCCAGACTCAGAGTGCTCTGGGGTGAAGGGTTGTCTTCCCCATCACACATACGGTACATAGTCTGTGGCCCATGAAGACCATACTGTATGTTCCACTGTAAAACTGATTAACCCTTTCATCTCCTAAAAGCTGTCTCTGACCCTGTAGTGACGATCCTAAATCTCTAATCAAGTATAAACACTGATTAAAATTTGGAGATTGGCCAGATAATCTGTTACATTCAGTATTTGTTGATTTTCATCTGTGGATTAACAGTCCAAATAGAGATACTGTTAAAGATATTACCTGTCTTAATAACAGAGATCATATTAAATATATAATCTGTCATAATAACAGAGATCATATTAAAGATATAATCTGTCATAATAACAGAGATCATATTAAAGATATAATCTGTCATAATAACAGCTCAGAGATATAATCTGTCATAATAACAGCTCAGAGATATAATCTGTCATAATAACAGAGATCATATTAAAGATATTATCTGTCATAATAACAGAGATCATATTAAAGATATAATCTGTCATAATAACAGAGATCATATTAAAGATACAATCTGTCATAATAACAGCTCAGAGATATAATCTGTCATAATAACAGCTCAGAGATATAATCTGTCATAATAACAGAGATCATATTAAAGATATAATCTGTCATAATAACAGAGATCATATTAAAGATATTATCTGTCATAATAACAGAGATCATATTAAAGATATAATCTGTCATAATAACAGAGATCATATTAAAGATACAATCTGTCATAATAACAGCTCAGAGATATAATCTGTCATAATAACAGCTCAGAGATATAATCTGTCATAATAACAGAGATCATATTAAAGATATAATCTGTCATAATAACAGAGATCATATTAAAGATACAATCTGTCATAATAACAGCTCAGAGATATAATATGTCATAATAACAGCTCAGAGATATAATCTGTCATAATAACAGAGATCATATTAAAGATATAATCTGTCATAATAACAGAGATCATATTAAAGATATCATCTGTCATAATAACAGCTCAGAGATATTATTTGTCATAATAACAGCTCAGAGATATTATCTGTCATAATAACAGAGATCAAATTAAAGATATTATCTGTCATAATAACAGCTCAGGGATATTGGGGGGATGCACTCCCTCTCCCCCTCTCTCTCCTCCTCTTCTCCTCTCCTCCTCCACTCCCTCCTCTCCCCCCTCCTCCAACTCTTCCCCCTTCTCCACATTTCCCCCTCCTCCACCTCTCCTCCTCTTCCTCCTCCTCCTCCCCTCCCTCTCCTCCTCCTCTTCTCCACCTCTCCCCCACCTCCTCCACTCCATCTTGGATTGGGGAAGCCCTCCCCCATGGGACACACTTCCATTAGCAAATTTCCAATCAGCTGCTTCCTCCATCATTCATTCATACCTCCTCTCCTCTCTCCTTCTCCCCCCCCCCCCCTACATCCCCCCTCCCTCCCTCCCTCCCTCCCTCCCTCCCTCCCTCCATCCATCCATCCATCCCTCTATCTCTCTATCTCTCTATCTCTCCCTCCCTCCCTCCCTCCCTCCATCGTCCCACTGAGAACCCTTGGGACCTCTGGCCGCCTCCCCTGCCCCCAACAGCCCCGCCCTCAGGTTTAATCCCTCCCGTTACTTGCCGATTTCTCCTCATTCCGCTCTGTTCTGCTCACTCAGCATCAAGGACATTGTCCTCCAATCCCTGAATGTGTCTCTGGTCCCTGTCATGGGCAAAACATCAAGATCCTGTGTTGTTGTTCTGTCCTCCTCCTCCAGCTCTCTGCGTTGAATATACATCTCAATGCTTCATGTAGTGCCGTAGGGCTACAGTGTGGTCGTCAGGGAGAGGCATTAGTATGCTGGTATGGTGATAAGTCTGTGCGATGAGACTGTGTTGTTTGGCCCTACCAACGAAACGGTAATGCCCAGCCATCCTAAAGACAAGGCCTGAACAGCTGCTAGTAAAAAAACTGTTTTCATTTTGTGAATGATTAACCTCCCTAACCCTCCACCGCTGGGAGAAACAAATTACAAATCAAAGTCAGGAGCCAAAAGAATGTAATCATCCCTGAACCGGGCTTGGCTCTGCCACCACAGTGATTTCCCACAGCTCTTGGATCTGCCACCACAGTGATCTACCACAGCTCTGGGTTTGGCTCTGCCACCACGGTGATCTACCACAGCTCTGGGTTTGGCTCTGCCACCACGGTGATCTACCACAGCTCTGGGTTTGGCTCTGCCACCACGGTGATCTACCACAGCTCTGGGTTTGGCTCTGCCACCACAGTGATTTACCACAGCTCTTGGCACTGCCACCACAGTGATCTACCACAGCTCTGGGCTTGGCTCTGCCACCACGGTGATCTACCACAGCTCTTGGCTTGGCTCTGCCACCACGGTAATCTACCACAGCTCTGGGCTTGGCTCTGCCACCACGGTGATCTACCACAGCTCTTGGCTTGGCTCTGCCACCACGGTGATCTACCACAGCTCTTGGCTTGGCTTTGCCACCACGGTGATCTACCACAGCTCTGGGTTTGGCTCTGCCACCACGGTGATCTACCACAGCTCTGGGTTTGGCTCTGCCACCACGGTGATCTACCACAGCTCTGGGTTTGGCTCTGCCACCACGGTGATCTACCACAGCTCTTGGCTTGGCTTTGCCACCACGGTGATCTACCACAGCTCTGGGTTTGGCTCTGCCACCACGGTGATCTACCACAGCTCTGGGCTTGGCTCTGCCACCACGGTGATCTACCACAGCTCTGGGCTTGGCTCTGCCACCACGGTGATCTACCACAGCTCTTGGCTTGGCTTTGCCACCACGGTGATCTACCACAGCTCTGGGTTTGGCTCTGCCACCACGGTGATCTACCACAGCTCTGGGTTTGGCTCTGCCACCACGGTGATCTACCACAGCTCTTGGCTTGGCTTTGCCACCACGGTGATCTACCACAGCTCTGGGTTTGGCTCTGCCACCACGGTGATCTACCACAGCTCTTGGCTTGGCTTTGCCACCACGGTGATCTACCACAGCTCTGGGTTTGGCTCTGCCACCACGGTGATCTACCACAGCTCTGGGCTTGGCTCTGCCACCACGGTGCTCTACCACAGCTCTGGGTTTGGCTCTGCCACCACGGTGATCTACCACAGCTCTGGGCTTGGCTCTGCCACCATGGTGCTCTACCATAGCTCTGGGTTTGGCTCTGCCACCACGGTGCTCTACCATAGCTCTGGGTTTGGCTCTGCCACCACGGTGATCTACCACAGCTCTGGGTTTGGCTCTGCCACCACGGAGATCTACCACAGCTCTTGGCTCTGCCACCACGGTGCTCTACCACAGCTCTGGGTTTGGCTCTGCCACCACGGAGATCTACCACAGCTCTGGGTTTCTAGTCCTCTCCACCCTGATCAGATCACTTGACACTGTGTTCTGTCTGATCAGATCACCTGATACTGTGTTCTGTCTGATGAGATCACCTGATACTGTGTTCTGTCTGATGAGATCACCTGATACTGTGTTCTGTCTGGTCAGATCACCTGATACTGTGTTCTGTCTGGTCAGATCACCTGATACTGTGTTCTGTCTGATGAGATCACCTGACACTGTGTTCTGTCTGATGAGATCACCTGATACTGTGTTCTGTCTGATCAGATCACCTGATACTGTGTTCTGTCTGATGAGATCACCTGATACTGTGTTCTGTCTGATGAGATCACCTGACACTGTGTTATGTCTGATCAGATCACCTGATACTGTGTTCTGTCTGATCAGATCACCTGATACTGTGTTCTGTCTGATCAGATCACCTGATACTGTGTTCTGTCTGATGAGATCACCTGACACTGTGTTCTGTCTGATGAGATCACCTGATACTGTGTTCTGTCTGATCAGATCACCTGATACTGTGTTCTGTCTGATCAGATCACCTGATACTGTGTTCTGTCTGATCAGATCACCTGATACTGTGTTCTGTCTGATGAGATCACCTGATACTGTGTTCTGTCTGATGAGATCACCTGATACTGTGTTCTGTCTGATGAGATCACCTGATACTGTGTTCTGTCTGATGAGATCACCTGATACTGTGTTCTGTCTGATGAGATCACCTGATACTGTGTTCTGTCTGATGAGATCACCTGACACTGTGTTCTGTTTGATGAGATCACCTGATACTGTGTTCTGTCTGATGAGATCACCTGACACTGTGTTCTGTCTGATGAGATCACCTGATACTGTGTTCTGTCTGATGAGATCACCTGATACTGTGTTCTGTCTGATGAGATCACCTGATACTGTTTTCTGTCTGATGAGATCACCTGATACTGTGTTCTGTTTGATGAGATCACCTGATACTGTGTTCTTTCTGATCAGATCACCTGATACTGTGCTCTGTCTGATGAGATCACCTGATACTGTGTTCTGTCTGATGAGATCACCTGACACTGTGTTCTGTCTGATCAGATCACCTGATACTGTGTTCTGTCTGATCAGATCACCTGATACTGTGTTCTGTCTGATCAGATCACCTGATACTGTGTTCTGTCTGATCAGATCACCTGATACTGTGTTCTGTCTGATGAGATCACCTGACACTGTGTTCTGTCTGATCAGATCACCTGATACTGTGGAGTGACACACTATGCTGAAAAATATAGGTGCTGAAAAATAGGCCAGCCACCTTGTGCCTTGTAAACCTATTAATATGTTAAAGCTCATTAAGCTCATTAATTAGCTATTATACAAGCAGTGTGTGTCAATATGATGCCATTATACAAGCAGCAGAAACTAAGGGAGGCTGTGCTGGAGGTTAGGGCTGGATGCTGGGCTAGAGGTTAGGGCTGGAGGTTAGGGCTGGAGGCTGGTGTGGAGGTTAGGGCTGTAGGTTAGGGCTGGAGGTTAGGGCTGGAGGTTAGGGCTGGAGGTTATGGCTGGAAGCTGGGCTGGAGGTTAGGGCTGGAGGTTGTGGCTGGAGGCTGGGCTGGAGGTTAGGGCTGGAGGCTGGGCTAGAGGTTAGGGCTGGAGGCTGGGGTGGAGGTTAGGGCTGGAGGCTGGGCTGGAGGTTAGGGGTGGTTGTTATGGCTGGAGGCTGGGCTGGAGGTTAGGGCTGTAGGCTGGGTTAGAGGTTAGGGCTGGAGGCTGGGCTGGAGGTTAGGGCTGGAGGTTATGGCTGGAGGCTGGGCTGGAGGTTATGGCTGGAGGCTGGGCTGGAGGTTAGGGCTGGAGGCTGGGCTGGAGGTTATGGCTGGAGGTTAGGGCTGGAGGTTATGGCTGGAGGCTGGGCTGGAGGTTAGGGCTGGAGGCTGGGCTGGAGGTTAGGGCTGGAGGCTGGGCTGGAGGTTAGGGCTGGAGGCTGGGGTGTCCCTCAGTGTCCCAGCTGGCCTTTGTTGTGGCGATTTCCGCCTGCTTAACCTCTGGACCAGAGCTGTGTTGGTACCCTTTGTCCTACTGCGTTGACCACCTCATAGTCCTTTAACAACAGCCCCCACCAACTGACCACCTCATAGTCCTTTAACAACAGCCCCCACCAACTGACCACCTCATAGACCTTAAACAACAGCCCCCACCAACTGTCCACCTCATAGTCCTTTAACAACAGCCCCCACCAACTGACCACCTCATAGACCTTAAACAACAGCCCCCACCAACTGACCACCTCATAGACCTTAAACAACAGCCCCCACCAACTGACCACCTCATGGACCTTAAACAACAGGTTGAGATCTTCCTTGGTGTTCACATCACCAACAAACTAACATGGTCCAAGCACGACAAAACCTATTCCCCCTCAGGAAACTTAATTTTTTTGTCATGGGTCCTGAGATCCTCAAAATGTTCTACAGCTGCACCATGGTTGCATCACTGCCTGGTATGGCAACTGCTCGGCATCCAACCGTAAGGCGCTACAGAGGGTAGTGCGTATGGCCCAGTACATCGCTAGGACCAAGCTTCCTGCCATCCAGGACCTCTATACCAGGCGGTGTCAGAGGAAGGCCCTAAAAATTGTCAAAGACTCCAGCCACCCTAGTCATAGACTGTTCTCTCAGCTACCACACGGCAAGCGGTACCAAAGTGCCAAGTCTAGGTCCAAACGGCTTCTTAACAGCTTCTACCCCCCAAGCCATAAGACTCCTGAACAGCTAATCAAAGGGCTACCCAGACCCCTCTGCTGCTACTCTCTGTTTATTATCTATGCATAGTCACCTTAACTCTACCTACATGTACATATTACCTCAATTACCTCGACTAACCGGTGCCCCCGCACATTGACTCTGTACCGGTACCTCCTGTATATAGCCTCCACATTGACTCTGTACCGGTACACCCTGTATATAGCCTCCACATTGACTCTGTACCGTAATACCCTGTATATAGCCTCCACATTGACTCTGTACCGGTACCCCCCTGTATATAGCCTCCACATTGACTCTGTACCGTAATACCCTGTATATAGCCTCCACATTGACTCTGTACCGGTACCCCCCTGTATATAGCCTCCACATTGACTCTGTACCGGTACCCCCTGTATATAGCCTCCACATTGACTCTGTACCGGTACCTCCTGTATATAGTCTCCACATTGACTCTGTACCGGTACCCCCTGTATATAGCCTCCACATTGACTCTGTACCGTAATACCCTGTATATAGCCTCCACATTGACTCTGTACCGGTACCCCCCTGTATATAGCCTCCACATTGACTCTGTACCGGTACCCCCTGTATATAGCCTCCACATTGACTCTATACCGGTACCTCCTGTATATAGTCTCCACATTGACTCTGTACCGGTACCCCCTGTATATAGCCTCCACATTGACTCTGTACCGGTACCCCCTGTATATAGCCTCCACATTGACTCTGTACCGGTACCCCCTGTATATAGCCTCCACATTGACTCAGTACCGGTACCCCCTGTATATAGCCTCCACATTGACTCTGTACCGGTACCCCCTGTATATAGCCTCCACATTGACTCTGTACCGGTACCCCCTGTATATAGCCTCCACATTGACTCTGTACCGGTACCCCTGTATATAGCCTTCACATTGACTCTGTACCGGTACCCCCTGTATATAGCCTCCACATTGACTCTGTACCGGTACCCCCTGTATATAGGCTCCACATTGACTCTGTACCGGTACCCCCTGTATATAGCCTCCACACTGACTCAGTACCGGTACCCCCTGTATATAGGCTCCACATTGACTCTGTACCGGTACCCCCTGTATATAGCCTCCACATTGACTCTGTACCGGTACCCCCTGTATATAGCCTTCACATTGACTCTGTACCGGTACCCCCTGTATATAGCCTCCACATTGACTCTGTAACGGTACCCCCTGTATATAGGCTCCACATTGACTCTGTACCGGTACCCCCTGTATATAGCCTCCACACTGACTCAGTACCGGTACCCCCCTGTATATAGCCTCCACATTGACTCTGTACCGGTACCCCCTGTATATAGCCTCCACATTGACTCTGTACCGGTACCCCCCTGTATATAGCCTCCACATTGACTCTATACCGGTACCTCCTGTATATAGTCTCCACATTGACTCTGTACCGGTACCCCCTGTATATAGCCTCCACATTGACTCTGTACCGGTACCCCCTGTATATAGCCTCCACATTGACTCTGTACCGGTACCCCCTGTATATAGCCTCCACATTGACTCAGTACCGGTACCCCCTGTATATAGCCTCCACATTGACTCTGTACCGGTACCCCCTGTATATAGCCTACACATTGACTCTGTACCGGTACCCCCTGTATATAGCCTCCACATTGACTCTGTACCGGTACCCCTGTATATAGCCTTCACATTGACTCTGTACCGGTACCCCCTGTATATAGCCTCCACATTGACTCTGTACCGGTACCCCCTGTATATAGGCTCCACATTGACTCTGTACCGGTACCCCCTGTATATAGCCTCCACACTGACTCAGTACCGGTACCCCCTGTATATAGGCTCCACATTGACTCTGTACCGGTACCCCCTGTATATAGCCTCCACATTGACTCTGTACCGGTACCCCCTGTATATAGCCTTCACATTGACTCTGTACCGGTACCCCCTGTATATAGCCTCCACATTGACTCTGTACCGGTACCCCCTGTATATAGGCTCCACATTGACTCTGTACCGGTACCCCCTGTATATAGCCTCCACACTGACTCAGTACCGGTACCCCCTGTATATAGCCTCCACATTGACTCTGTACCGGTACCCCCTGTATATAGCCTCCACATTGACTCTGTACCGGTACCCCCTGTATATAGCCTCCACACTGACTCAGTACCGGTACCCCCTGTATATAGCCTCCACATTGACTCTGTACCGTAACACCCTGTATATAGCCTCCACATTGACTCAGTACCGGTACCCCCTGTATATAGCCTCCACATTGACTCTGTACCGTAACACCCTGTATATAGCTTCCACATTGACTCTGTACTGGTACCTCCTGTATATAGCCTCCACACTGACTCAGTACCGGTACCCCCTGTATATAGCCTCCACATTGACTCTGTACTGGTACCCCCTGTATATAGCTTCCACATTGACTCTGTACTGGTACACCCTGTATATAGCTTCCACATTGACTCTGTACTGGTACACCCTGTATATAGCTTCCACATTGACTCTGTACTGTAACACCCTGTATATAGTCTCACTATTGTTATTTTACTGCTGCTCTTTAATTATTTGTTACTTTTATTTTCTATTTAACACTTATCTATTTTTAACTTAACACTTATTTAAAAATGTTTCTTAACTTCTTAAAGCATTGTTGGCTAAGGGCTTGTAAGTAAAGCATTTCACTGTAAGGTCTACTACCCTTGTTGTATTCAGCGCAATTTGATTTGTTGTGGAACAGCCCCCACCAGTTCTGCATCGCTTAAAGAACATCTGGTACCATCTGCTGCTAGTGAATCTATTCTCTCCATTTAAATGTGTAGATCTGTCCTTGAGGTTTTCTTATCTTTTGTCACAGTAATGCTTAGGCATTTAACCTGGGGGAACACACACTGACATGTCATCTTTTTCTCTTGACTTTGACAGGCAAATATTTAAAGGTCCTTATTTATTTATTTCACCTATATTTAACCAGGTAGGCTAGTTGAGAACAAGTTCTCATTTGCAACTGCGACCTGGCCAAGATAAAGCATAGCAATTCGACACACACAGCAACACAGAGTTACACATGGAATAAACAAAACATACAGTCAATAATACAGTAGAACAAAAGAAAACAAAAAGTCTATATACAGTGAGTGCAAATGAGGTAAGTGAAGGTCGTTAAGGCAATACATAGGCCATGGTGGCGAAGTAATTACAATATAGTAATTAAACACTGGAGTGGTAGATGTGCAGAAGATGAATGTGCAAGTAGAGATACTGGGGTGCAAAGGAGCAAGATAAATAAATAAATACAGTATGGGGATGAGGTAGATAGATAGATGGGCTATGTACAGGTGCAGTGATCTGTGAGCTGCTCTGACAGCTGGTGCTTAAAGCTAGTGAGGGAGATATGAGTCTCCAGCTTCAGAGATTTTTGCAGTTCGTTCCAGTCATGGGCAGCAGAGAACTGGAAGGAAAGACGACCAAAGCAGGAATTGGCTTTGGGGGTGACCAGTGAGATATACCTGAAGGAGCGCGTGCTACAGGTGGGTGCTGCTATGGTGACCAGTGAGCTGAGATAAGGGGGGACTTTACTTAGCAGAGACTTGTAGATGACCTGTAGCCAGTGGGTTTGGCGACGTGTATGAAGGGCCAACCAACGAGAGCGTACAGGCCGCAATGGTGGGTAGTGTATGGGGCTTTGGTGACAAATGGATGGCACTGTGATAGACTGCACTGTGATAGAGTTCTATGGCATTGAAGCTCGTTTGGAGGTTAGTTAACACAGTGTCCAAAGAAGGGCCAGAGGTAAACAGAATGGTGTCGTCTGCGTAGAGGTGGATCAGAGAATCACCAGCAGCAAGAGCGACGTCATTGATGTATACAGAGAAGAGATTTAGCTAATAAATGATGATGCTGGGTTAATATGCATACCTCTCTAACACACATCGCTAGTAGGCTGTCTGTTGGGCAGGTTGAAAGAAGAGCGAGTGAAAATGTTGTGATCGTATCCAACGTGGAAAAAGCTGAACCTCCTACAGAGGCTCATCCAGGTTCATTCAGCAGATTCTCTGTCTGTAGCAAACGGAATGAGGACGTCTGTTTCTCTTCTCCACATGCCAGTGGTTCCACATGTTCGTGACACTCCAGTTGTGTGGGAAAAATCCAATTCATATTTTGTTCTCTTATTTTTCATTCTATTAATTCTCACTATAAAATCTAGGCCCTATATGTGACTGTGATCAGGGTGGGGGAATGTGTCTCTTGTCTGTTTAATTAACAAAATAGGAACTATTGATTTAATTTGCATGGCACAGCCATGGGCTACACAGTCCAGTAATGTAATTCAACTCAAAATATGCTATTCCAGTCTTTTGAAGAAACAAGTTGTTATTAGTCGTATAATGTTTGTTAGGACCTGCGTAATTAATAATGGAGGTCGTTGTCGGCTCATATAACTACCAGAACATACCTGACAATGTTTTGAGGAACAACTTTTAATTCACCCTAACAGGAAAATACAGGGTCATTATTTACAAATGATTTCCACGTCGTCTGTAGCAAGCTGCTCACACACTGGTGATGAAGGAAGGAAAGCAGTGGAAGGGCTGAATTTAAACTGAGGATTTAGAGCAGCTTTAATATGGTTCCACTTGTTGCACAATGGATTCTTTGATAAATTGGTCAAATATTTATGGTCGTCTTGTGAGTTTACTCCACGACCAGGAAGGTTTGATGTAGTGGTTGGACTTCGACCCCGTGGGGTTTATTTCTTCTGTGTGTTTGTGTGTAATTTGTATGTGTGTGTGTAGTTTGTTTGTGTAGGTTGTGTGTAGGTTGTGTTTATGTGTATTGTGTGTGTAGTTTGTGTGTGTGTAGGTTGTGTGTGTGTAGGTTGTGTGTGTGTAGGTTGTGTGTAGTTTGTGTGTGTGTAGGTTGTGTGTGTGTAGGTTGTGTGTGTGTAGTTTATGTGTGTAGGTTGTGTGTGTGTGTAGTTTTTGTGTGTGTAGTGTGTGTGTGTGTGTAGAGTGTCTCTGTGTAGGTTGTGTGTAGTGTGTGTGTGTAGTTTGTCTGTGTGTAGGTTGTGTGTGTGTAGGTTGTGTGTTTGTAGGTTGTGTTTATGTGTATTGTGTGTGTAGTTTGTGTGTGTGTGTGTGTGTGTGTAGTTTGTGTGTGTGTAGGTTGTGTGTGTGTGTGTAGTTTACGTGTGTGTAGGTTGTGTGTAGTTTGTGTGTGTGTAGGTTGTGTGTGTAGGTTGTGTGTGTGTAGGTTGTGTGTGTAGGTTGTGTTTATGTGTAGTGTGTGTGTAGTTTGTGTGTGTGTAGTTTGTGTGTGTGTGTAGGTTGTGTGTGTGTGTAGTTTGTCTGTGTGTAGGTTGTGTGTGTGTAGGTTGTGTTAATGTGTAGTGTGTGTGTGTAGTTTGTGTGTGTGTAGTTTGTGTGTGTGTAGGTTGTGTGGGTGTAGTTTATGTGTGTGTAGGTTGTGTGTGTGTAGTTTGTTTGTGTAGGTTGTGCTCATGTGTAGTGTGTGTGTGTGTGTGTAGTTTTTGTGTGTGTAGTGTGTGTGTGTGTGTGTGTGTGTAGATTGTGTGTGTAGTTTGTCTGTGTGTAGGTTGTGTTTGTGTGTCGTGTGTGTGTCTGTGTGTGTGTGTAGTTTGTCTGTGTGTAGGTTGTGTGTTGTGTGTGTGTGTAGGTTGTGTTTAGTGTGTGTGTGTGTGTGTGTGTGTGTAGTGTGTGTGTGTGTGTGTGTAGGTTGTGTTTAGTGTGTGTGTATGTGTGTGTGTAGTGTGTGTAGGTTGTGTTTAGTGTGTGTGTGTGTGTGTGTGTGTGTGTGTGTGTGTGTGTGTGTGTGTGTGTGTAGTGTGTGTAGGTTGTGTTTAGTGTGTGTGTGTGTGTGTGTGTGTGTGTGTGTAGTGTGTGTTTAGTGTGTGTGTAGTGTGTGTGTAGGTTGTGTTTAGTGTGTGTGTGTGTGTGTGTAGTGTGTGTGTAGTGTGTGTAGGTTGTGTTTAGTGTGTGTGTGTGTGTGTGTGTGTGTGTGTAGTGTGTGTTTAGTGTGTGTGTGTGTGTGTGTGTAGTGTGTGTTTAGTGTGTGTGTGTGTGTGTGTGTAGTGTGTGTGTGTGTGTGTGTGTAGTGTGTGTGTGTGTGTGTGTGTGTGTGTGTGTGTGTAGTGTGTGTAGGTTGTGTTTAGTGTGTGTGTGTAGTGTGTGTGTGTGTGTGTGCAGAGATATTCTTCTAACAGGTTCAAACGGGTTCTTCAAACAGGCTGTTGCCTCATCAGGTCCATGTTTAACCATTTGGAGCGTTGTGACTATCTGACATGATGCAGGCCAGGCTATCACAACACAGTAGTCATGTAGGATAAATATATATCCAGTGGTCTGACCCCATGGACTTCATTTCCCCCCCGTGATGATGGATCCTTTAAACATGCTGTTTCTACAGGGTTTCCAAGTGACTGTGAGACGGAGAGTCTGATCAGCAGCATGTCAGATCTCTGCTGTGAGACGGAGAGTCTGATCAGCAGCATGTCAGATCTCTGCTGTGAGACGGAGAGTCTGATCAGCAGCATGTCAGATCTCTGCTGTGAGACGGAGAGTCTGATCAGCAGCATGTCAGATCTCTGCTGTGAGACGGAGAGTCTGATCAGCAGCATGTCAGATCTCTGCTGTGAGACGGAGAGTCTGATCAGCAGCATGTCAGATCTCTGCTGTGAGACGGAGAGTCTGATCAGCAGCATGTCAGATCTCTGCTGTGAGACGGAGAGTCTGATCAGCAGCATGTCAGATCTCTGCTGTGAGACGGAGAGTCTGATCAGCAGCATGTCAGATCTCTGCTGTGAGACGGAGAGTCTGATCAGCAGCATGTCAGATCTCTGCTGTGAGACGGAGAGTCTGATCAGCAGCATGTCAGATCTCTGCTGTGAGACGGAGAGTCTGATCAGCAGCATGTCAGATCTCTGCTGTGAGATGGAGAGGCTGATCAGCAGCATGTCAGATCTCTGCTGTGAGACGGAGAGTCTGATCAGCAGCATGTCAGATCTCTGCTGTGAGACGGAGAGTCTGATCAGCAGCATGTCAGATCTCTGCTGTGAGACGGAGTCTGATCAGCAGCATGTCAGATCTCTGCTGTGAGATGGAGAGTCTGATCAGCAGCATGTCAGATCTCTGCTGTGAGATGGAGAGGCTGATCAGCAGCATGTCAGATAAAGACTCTCCTGTGGTTTTACATGTTCAGAGTTTCATTCCAACATGCTATACAGTATATCCATTTTCAGAAATGTTGGTAAATTTGCTTTAATAGTTTACAGAACCTATTAAAGAGATCGGTGTGTTTGTTCGCTATCTAATCATGGCATGGGGTTGTTCAATGACAGACATGTATGTGTTTAAAATCTATCACTTGATGGTTTCATTTTAGAAAGAAAAACAATCATGTTTTGTGGAAAAACCCTATAAAATAACATAAAATAACTATAAATAACTATAACTAACTATAACAATAAAATAACTAACTATAACTATAAAATAACTATAACTAGCTATAACAATAAAATAACTATAACTAGCTATAACAATAAAATAACTATACCTAATAACTAACTACAACTATAAAATAACTATAACTAGCTATAACAATAAAATAACTATAACTAGCTATAACAATAAAATAACTATACCTAATAACTAACTACAACTATAAAATAACTATAACTAGCTATAACAATAAAATAACTATAACTAGCTATAACAATAAAATAACTATAAATAACTATAACTAGCTATAACTATAAAATAACTAACTACAAAATAACTATAACTAGCTATAACAATAAAATAACTAACTATAAAATAACTATACCTAATAACTAACTATAACTATAAAATAACTATAACTAATAACTAACTATAACTATAAAATAACTAACTACAACTATAAAATAACTATAACTAGCTATAACAATAAAATAACTAACTATAACTATAAAATAACTATAACTAATAACTAACTACAACTATAAAATAACTATAACTAGCTATAACAATAAAATAACTAACTATAACTATAAAATAACTATAACTAATAACTAACTACAACTATAAAATAACTATAACTAGCTATAACAATAAAATAACTAACTATAACTATAAAATAACTAACTATAACTATAAATAACTATAACTAGCTATAACAATAAAATAACTAACTATAACTATAAAATAACTAACTATAACTATAAATAACTATAACTAGCTATAACAATAAAATAACTAACTATAACTATAAAATAACTATAACTAAATATAACTATAAAATAACTATAACTATAAAATAACTATACCTAATAACTAACTACAACCATAAAATAACTATAAATAACTATACCTAACTACAACTATAAAATAACTATAACTAACTATAAAATAACTATAACTAACTACAACTATAAAATAACTATAACTAACTATAAAATAACTATAACTAACTATAACAATAAAATAACTTTAACTAGCTATAACTATAAAATAACTATACCTAATAACTAAAAATGTGTGTAGCTAATAGCTAATGTGTGTTTTATAAAAAACTGTACAAATGATACATTTGTCACAACAATATTTTAAATCAATCCAGTAGTATCTCTATGTGAAATATTTAGTCATTTATCAGATGCTCTTATCCAGAGAGACTGACAGTTAGTCCATTCATTTTAAGATAACTAGGTGAAACAACCACATATCACAGTCATATACAGGAAACAAACATTCCATTCCACAAAAAGCACATTGTAGAAAAATGTGTGGATATAGAGTGTTGTCTGTATCTGCCCCCATCTGAAGTGATGCAGACCCGACATGTTAGATAACTGTCTAGTGGTTTTCTCCTAGTCTAGCAGACCAGACATGTTAGATAACTGTCTAGTGGTTTTCTCTTAGTCTAACAGACCAGACATGTTAGATAACTGTCTAGTGGTTTTCTCTTAGTCTATCAGACCAGACATGTTAGATAACTGTCTAGTGGTTTTCTCCTAGTCTAGCAGACCAGACATGTTAGATAACTGTCTAGTGGTTTTGTCCTAGTCTAGCAGACATGTTAGATAACTGTCTAGTGGTTTTGTCCTAGTCTAACAGACATGTTAGATAACTGTCTAGTGGTTTTCTCTTAGTCTAGCAGACCAGACATGTTAGATAACTGTCTAGTGGTTTTCTCTTAGTCTAACAGACCAGACATGTTAGATAACTGTCTAGTGGTTTTCTCTTAGTCTAACAGACCAGACATGTTAGATAACTGTCTAGTGGTTTTCTCTTAGTCTAACAGACCAGACATGTTAGATAACTGTCTAGTGGTTTTCTCTTAGTCTAACAGACCAGACATGTTAGATAACTGTCTAGTGGTTTTCTCCTAGTCTAGCAGACCAGACATGTTAGATAACTGTCTAGTGGTTTTCTCCTAGTCTAGCAGACATGTTAGATAACTGTCTAGTGGTTTTCTCCTAGTCTAGCAGACCAGACATGTTAGATAACTGTCTAGTGGTTTTCTCCTAGTATAGCAGAACAGACATGTTAGATAACTGTCTAGTGGTTTTCTCTTAGTCTAACAGACCAGACATGTTAGATAACTGTCTAGTGGTTTTCTCTTAGTCTAACAGACCAGACATGTTAGATAACTGTCTAGTGGTTTTCTCTTAGTCTAACAGACCAGGCATGTTAGATAACTGTCTAGTGGTTTTCTCCTAGTCTAGCAGACATGTTAGATAACTGTCTAGTGGTTTTCTCCTAGTCTAGCAGACCAGACATGTTAGATAACTGTCTAGTGGTTTTCTCCTAGTCTAGCAGACATGTTAGATAACTGTCTAGTGGTTTTCTCCTAGTCTAACAGACATGTTAGATAACTGTCTAGTGGTTTTCTCTTAGTCTAACAGACCAGACATGTTAGATAACTGTCTAGTGGTTTTCTCTTAGTCTAACAGACCAGACATGTTAGATAACTGTCTAGTGGTTTTCTCCTAGTCTAGCAGACATGTTAGATAACTAACTGTCTAGTGGTTTTCTCCTAGTCTAGCAGAACAGACATGTTAGATAACTGTCTAGTGGTTTTCTCCTAGTCTAACAGACATGTTAGATAACTGTCTAGTGGTTTTCTCCTAGTCTAGCAGACATGTTAGATAACTGTCTAGTGGTTTTCTCCTAGTCTAGCAGAACAGACATGTTAGATAACTGTCTAGTGGTTTTCTCCTAGTATAGCAGACCAGACATGTTAGATAACTGTCTAGTGGTTTTCTCCTAGTCTAGCAGACATGTTAGATAACTGTCTAGTGGTTTTCTCCTAGTCTAGCAGAACAGACATGTTAGATAACTGTCTAGTGGTTTTCTCCTAGTCTAGCAGAACAGACATGTTAGATAACTGTCTAGTGGTTTTCTCCTAGTCTAACAGACATGTTAGATAACTGTCTAGTGGTTTTCTCCTAGTCTAGCAGACATGTTAGATAACTGTCTAGTGGTTTTCTCCTAGTCTAGCAGAACAGACATGTTAGATAACTGTCTAGTGGTTTTCTCCTAGTCTAGCAGACATGTTAGATAACTGTCTAGTGGTTTTCTCCTAGTCTAACAGACATGTTAGATAACTGTCTAGTGGTTTTCTCCTAGTCTAGCAGAACAGACATGTTAGATAACTGTCTAGTGGTTTTCTCCTAGTCTAGCAGACATGTTAGATAACTGTCTAGTGGTTTTCTCCTAGTCTAGCAGAACAGACATGTTAGATAACTGTCTAGTGGTTTTCTCCTAGTCTAACAGACATGTTAGATAACTGTCTAGTGGTTTTCTCCTAGTCTAGCAGACATGTTAGATAACTGTCTAGTGGTTTTCTCCTAGTCTAGCAGACCAGACATGTTAGATAACTGTCTAGTGGTTTTCTCTTAGTCTAACAGACATGTTAGATAACTGTCTAGTGGTTTTCTCCTAGTCTAGCAGACATGTTAGATAACTGTATAGTGGTTTTCTCCTAGTCTAGCAGACCAGACATGTTAGATAACTGTCTAGTGGTTTTCTCTTAGTCTAACATACATGTTAGATAACTGTCTAGTGGTTTTCTCTTAGTCTAACAGACATGTTAGATAACTGTCTAGTGGTTTTCCCTTTGTTTAGTGTGTGGATCTAAATCATCCATAAATGTTGTTACTACAGAGCTGTGACCCCCTGTATAACACTGAGGGAGATGTGACCTCCTGTATAACACTGAGGGAGATGTGACTCCCTGTATAACACTGAGGGAGATGTGACCTCCTGTATAACACTGAGGGAGATGTGACTCCCTGTATAACACTGAGGGAGATGTGACTCCCTGTATAACACTGAGGGAGATGTGACTCCCTGTATAACACTGGGGGAGATGTGACTCCCTTTATAACACTGAGGGAGATGTGACTCCCTGTATAATACTGAGGGAGATGTGACTCTCTGTATAACACTGAGGGAGATGTGACTCCCTGTATAACACTGAGGGAGATGTGACTCCCTGTATAACACTGAGGGAGATGTGACTCCCTGTATAACACTGAGGAAGATGTGAATCCCTGTATAACACTGAGGGAGATGTGACTCTGTATAATACTGAGGGAGATGTGACTCTGTATAATACTGAGGGAGATGTGACTCTGTATAATACTGAGGGAGATGTGACTCTGTATAATACTGAGGGAGATGTGACTCCCTGTATAATACTGAGGGAGATATGACTCTGTATAATACTGAGGGAGATGTGACTCTCTGTATAACACTGAGGGAGATGTGACTCCCTGTATAACACTGAGGGAGATGTGACTTCCTGTATAATACTGAGGGAGATGTGACTCCCTGTATAACACTGGGGGAGATGTGATTTCCTGTATAACACTGGGGGAGATGTGACTCTGTATAATACTGAGGGAGATGTGACTCTGTATAATACTGAGGGAGATGTGACTCCCTGTATAACACTGGGGGAGATGTGACTCTGTATAATACAGGGTGAGATGTGACTCTGTATAATACTGAGGGAGATGCGACTCCCTGTATAATACTGAGGGAGATGTGACTCTCTGTATAGTACTGAGGGAGATGTGACTCCCTGTATAACACTGAGGGAGATGTGACTCTCTGTATAGTACTGAGGGAGATGTGACTCCCTGTATAACACTGAGGGAGATGTGACTCCCTGTATAATACTGAGGGAGATGTGACTCTCTGTATAGTACTGAGGGAGCTGTGACTCCCTGTATAATACTGAGGGAGATGTGACTCCCTGTATAACACTGAGGGAGATGTGACTCCCTGTATAACACTGAGGGAGCTGTGACTCTCTGTATAGTACTGAGGGAGCTGTGACTCCCTGTATAGTACTGAGGGAGATGTGACTCTCTGTATAACACTGAGGGAGATGTGACTCCCTGTATAACACTGAGGGAGATGTGACTCCCTGTATAACACTGAGGGAGATGTGACTCCCTGTATAACACTGAGGGAGATGTGACTCCCTGTATAATACTGAGGGAGATATGACTCTGTAAAATACTGAGGGAGATGTGACTCCCTGTATAACACTGAGGGAGATGTGACTCCCTGTATAACACTGAGGGAGATGTGACTCCCTGTATAACACTGAGGGAGATGTGACTCCCTGTATAACACTGAGGGAGATGTGACTCCCTGTATAACACTGAGGGAGATGTGACTCCCTGTATAACACTGAGGGAGATGTGACTCCCTGTATAACACTGAGGGAGATGTGACTCCCTGTATAACACTGAGGGAGATGTGACTCCCTGTATAACACTGAGGGAGCTGTGACTCTATCTGGCCCCATCAGAGGGCTATTTGTCTTTCCAAGTGCTGACTACACACCACTAACCAGGAAATGAAGGCATGTCGTGGTTTGTATTTGACCCCTAAGGTTGATTTCCTCTGTCTGGATCATCCATGTGTTGTTGCACCATTAGCATCATATCTATGTTTCAAAATGTGGAAATGAGTTGTTGACTGTATCTGTCCCCCATCTTAGATTATTCTGCCAAGGGTTCTGTCTGTCTGTCTGTCGAGTAGTCTTGGCTCTTCTTAGGGGAACTCCTGGATTTGTATCCTGGAGTATTTCAGAGATTTAGTTGCTCAGTGAACCCAACTATTCCAGTCAGTTTAGCCAATATTGTTCCTCTCATATTTAGTCACTTGTGGTCTTTGCCAGGGGTTGGAACTGGTACAGAGAACAGAACAGAAAACCGGAAGAGAACAACATTTTTCGAGGAACAGAATTAGAACCGGAAACGAAAGTGATCTATACTGTTCCGGAACAGAATCAGAACCGGAAACGAAAGTGATCTATACTGTTCCGGAACAGAATCGTTATCTTTTATGTTCCCGGACATTTTTTTAAAAAGTCCATCAAAAAACACAACAAAGCATCTATGCAAAAAAAGCCCTCACTCAGTCACTCAGAAACGAATTTCAGTGTCTGCCTGCTAGCTGGACATCTTTTCCAGTGTGTGTGCATGTGTAACCCCCGAAGCAGAGGCTGTAGCTTATTGTCATCGCAAGCGTGATTCAGAAATGAGGGAGAGATTTTTAATTACAGAATAATTAATTCATTTGTTCAATGCTAGTTAACCCTGTCAGTTCCGAGACTCTAGCAAAAATAGTTTTTTTCATTTATCTGCATGTCCAGCCATTACATTTAGCCTCACAATGAAGTGTTCTTCCATTTTCTTTCAGGACAAATAGGGATACAATTTGACATAACAGTTGCACTCATTAGTTTTTTTCATGAGTTTTATTCATAATGCAAAAACTGATCAAAATGAATTTATATGAATGTTGTAAATACAGAAATGGTTTTCTCAGTGGGAAATGAATATCCAACTAATCAGTGACAACTGTGTGGAGTTTGGAGTTTGTGTACTAACTTGAAATTGCAATATTATAGACACTCTGTCCTGTGATTTCCTATGGCCTTCTCTGTAGTAAAACCCCTTACAGTATTATAGACACTCTGTCCTGTGATTTCCTATGGCCTTCTCTGTAGTAAAACCCCTTACAGTATTATAGACACTCTGTCCTGTGATTTCCTATGGCCTTCTCTGTAGTAAAACCCCTTACAGTATTATAGACACTGTCCTGTGATTTCCTATGGCCTTCTCTGTAGTAAAACCCCTTACAGTATTATAGACACTGTCCTGTGATTTCCTATGGCCTTCTCTGTAGTAAATGGTACAACCAATGGTACAACCCAGAACTCCAATGGTACAACCCAGAACTCCAATGGTACAACCCAGAACACCCAATGGTACAACCCAGAACTCCAATGGTACAACCCAGAACTCCAATGGTACAACCCAGAACTCCAATGTTCCAAGTCAGAAGTCTGTATATAACACATGTTGTTTAAAGGGGGTCCAGACGTGTTAACGTTACGGTAGGGCTCTGGGTTAAAGATAAACTGGGTTAAGGATACTGTAGTGATCACGTTTCACATTGAATTTATTAAATACAAAAAGGTAAGATGTGTTTTTAATTCTGGTGCCACTCTGCACACACAAGCTTGTTAGCAAGCTAGCTCTGGTCCAATGTTAAACCAACTCTTTAAAAAAATATATATATAAAAAAAAAAGAAATAATAATTTAGGGGTGGATTAGCTTAATATTGCGGAAAGAATATTAAACCAACTCTTGGAAGTGCAAAGACATTCAAATTTCCTTCATAGAAGCCTCTCCGCCATAGGTCTAATTCAGATCGGTCTAATTCAGATCGGTCTAATTCAGATCGGTCTAATTCAGATCGGTCTAATTCAGATCGGTCTAATTCAGATCGGTCTAATTCAGATCAGTCTAATTCAGATCCGTCTAATTCAGATCCGTCTAATTCAGATCCGTCTAATTCAGATCCGTCTAATTCAGATCGGTCTAATTCAGATCGGTCTAATTCAGATCCGTCTAATTCAGATCCGTCTAATTCAGATCCGTCTAATTCAGATCCGTCTAATTCAGATCCGTCTAATTCAGATCCGTTTAATTCAGATCCGTCTAATTCAGATCCGTCTAATTCAGATAATGCATGTTATAACAAGATACCCAGCGCTTCAAGCCAAGCCTCCTCCTCCACCCTCGCTTGCGCTCTCCCCACCCACAAAATTTCAGTTGCATCTCGTGCCACTTGTCTGTCCATCGCTCATGTAAACAACTAGCCCACTCCATAGCAAGCTGCTCTTTTAGCACGAGAGTATCTGAGCGGAGCGAGTAACAGAGGTGTGAAGAGTAGTGGAGGTGTAGAGAGTAGTGGAGGTGTAGAGAGTAGTGGAGGTGTAGAGTAGCGGAGGTGTAGAGAGTAGCGGAGGTGTAGAGTAGTGGAGGTGTAGAGTAGTGGAGGTGTAGAGAGTAGCGGAGGTGGAGCGAGTAGCGGAGGTGTAGAGTAGCGGAGGTGTAGAGAGTAGCGGAGGTGGAGCGAGTAGCGGAGGTGTAGAGTAGCGGAGGTGTAGAGAGTAGTAGTGGAGGTGTAGAGAGTAGCGGAGGTGTAGAGAGTAGTAGTGGAGGTGTAGAGAGTAGCGGAGGTGTAGAGAGTAGTAGTGGAGGTGTAGAGAGTAGCGGAGGTGTAGAGTAGCGGAGGTGTAGAGTAGCGGAGGTGTAGAGTAGCGGAGGTGTAGAGAGTAGTAGTGGAGGTGTAGAGAGTAGCGGAGGTGTAGAGAGTAGTAGTGGAGGTGTAGAGAGTAGCGGAGGTGTAGAGAGTAGTAGTGGAGGTGTAGAGAGTAGCGGAGGTGTAGAGAGTAGCGGAGGTGTAGAGAGTAGCGGAGGTGTAGGGAGTAGCGGAGGTGTAGAGTAGCGGTGGTGTAGGGAGTAGCGGAGGTGTAGGGAGTAGCGGAGGTGTAGGGAGTAGCGGAGGAGTAGAGTAGCGGTGGTGTAGAGAGTAGCGGAGGTGGAGCGAGTAGCGGAGGTGTAGAGAGTAGCGGAGGTGTAGGGAGTAGCGGAGGTGTAGAGTAGCGGTGGTGTAGGGAGTAGCGGAGGTGTAGAGAGTAGCGGAGGTGTAGAGTAGCGGTGGTGTAGAGAGTAGCGGAGGTGTAGAGAGTAGCGGAGGTGTAGAGAGTAGCGGAGGTGTAGGGAGTAGCGGAGGTGTAGAGAGTAGCGGAGGTGTAGGGAGTAGCGGAGGTGTAGAGAGTAGCGGAGGTGTAGAGTAGCGGTGGTGTAGAGAGTAGCGGAGGTGTAGAGAGTAGCGGAGGTGTAGGGAGTAGCGGAGGTGTAGAGTAGCGGAGGTGTAGGGAGTAGCGGAGGTGTAGAGAGTAGCGGAGGTGTAGGGAGTAGTAGCGGAGGTGTAGAGAGTAGCGGAGGTGTAGAGTAGCGGAGGTGTAGAGAGTAGCAGAGGTGTAGAGTAGCGGAGGTGTAGAGAGTAGCGGAGGTGTAGAGTAGCGGTGGTGTAGGGAGTAGCGGAGGTGTAGGGAGTAGTAGCGGAGGTGTAGAGTAGCGGAGGTGTAGAGAGTAGCGGAGGTGTAGAGAGTAGCGGAGGTGTTGGGAGTAGCGGAGGTGTAGGGAGTAGCGGAGGTGTAGAGAGTAGCGGAGGTGTAGGGAGTAGCGGAGGTGTAGGGAGTAGCGGAGGTGTAGGGAGTAGCGGAGGTGTAGGGAGTAGCGGTGGTGTAGAGAGTAGCGGAGGTGTAGGGAGTAGTAGCGGAGGTGTAGAGTAGCGGTGGTGTAGAGAGTAGTAGCGGAGGTGTAGAGAGTAGCGGAGGTGTAGGGAGTAGTAGCGGAGGTGTAGAGAGTAGCGGAGGTGTAGAGAGTAGCGGAGGTGTAGAGAGTAGCGGAGGTGTAGGGAGTAGCGGAGGTGTAGAGAGTAGCGGAGGTGTAGAGAGTAGCGGAGGTGTAGAGAGTAGCGGAGGTGTAGGGAGTAGCGGAGGTGTAGGGAGTAGCGGAGGTGTAGGGAGTAGCGGAGGTGTAGGGAGTAGCGGTGGTGTAGAGAGTAGCGGAGGTGTAGGGAGTAGTAGCGGAGGTGTAGAGTAGCGGTGGTGTAGAGAGTAGTAGCGGAGGTGTAGGGAGTAGCGGAGGTGTAGAGAGTAGCGGTGGTGTAGAGAGTAGCGGAGGTGTAGAGAGTAGCGGAGGTGTAGAGAGTAGCGGAGGTGTATAGATTAGCGGTGGTGTAGTGTGGAGTAGCGGAGGTGTTGAGTGTAGTAGCGGAGGTGTAGGGAGTAGTAGCGGAGGTGTAGAGTAGCGGAGGTGTAGAGTAGCGGTGGTGTAGAGAGTAGCGGAGGTGTAGAGAGTAGCGGAGGTGTAGAGAGTAGCGGAGGTGTAGAGAGTAGCGGAGGTGTAGAGAGTAGTAGCGGAGGTGTAGAGTAGCGGAGGTGTAGAGAGTAGCGGTGGTGTAGAGAGTAGCGGTGGTGTAGAGAGTAGTAGCGGAGGTGTAGGGAGTAGTAGCGGAGGTGTAGAGTAGCGGAGGTGTAGAGAGTAGCGGTGGTGTAGAGAGTAGCGGTGGTGTAGAGAGTAGCGGAGGTGTAGAGAGTAGCGGAGGTGTAGGGAGTAGTAGCGGAGGTGTAGGGAGTAGTGGAGGTGTAGAGAGTAGTAGCGGAGGTGTAGGGAGTAGCGGAGGTGTAGAGAGTAGTAGTGGAGGTGTAGAGAGTAGCGGAGGTGTAGAGAGTAGTAGTGGAGGTGTAGAGAGTAGCGGAGGTGTAGAGTAGCGGAGGTGTAGAGTAGCGGAGGTGTAGAGTAGCGGAGGTGTAGAGAGTAGTAGTGGAGGTGTAGAGAGTAGCGGAGGTGTAGAGAGTAGCGGTGGTGTAGAGAGTAGCGGTGGTGTAGAGAGTAGCGGAGGTGTAGAGAGTAGCGGAGGTGTAGGGAGTAGTAGCGGAGGTGTAGGGAGTAGTGGAGGTGTAGTGAGTAGTAGCGGAGGTGTAGGGAGTAGCGGAGGTGTAGAGAGTAGTAGTGGAGGTGTAGAGAGTAGCGGAGGTGTAGAGAGTAGTAGTGGAGGTGTAGAGAGTAGCGGAGGTGTAGAGTAGCGGAGGTGTAGAGTAGCGGAGGTGTAGAGTAGCGGAGGTGTAGAGAGTAGTAGTGGAGGTGTAGAGAGTAGCGGAGGTGTAGAGAGTAGCGGAGGTGTAGGGAGTAGCGGAGGTGTAGAGTAGCGGTGGTGTAGGGAGTAGCGGAGGTGTAGGGAGTAGCGGAGGTGTAGAGTAGCGGTGGTGTAGAGAGTAGCGGAGGTGGAGCGAGTAGCGGAGGTGTAGAGAGTAGCGGAGGTGTAGGGAGTAGCGGAGGTGTAGAGTAGCGGTGGTGTAGGGAGTAGCGGAGGTGTAGAGAGTAGCGGAGGTGTAGAGTAGCGGTGGTGTAGAGAGTAGCGGAGGTGTAGAGAGTAGCGGAGGTGTAGAGAGTAGCGGAGGTGTAGGGAGTAGCGGAGGTGTAGAGAGTAGCGGAGGTGTAGGGAGTAGCGGAGGTGTAGAGAGTAGCGGAGGTGTAGAGTAGCGGTGGTGTAGAGAGTAGCGGAGGTGTAGAGAGTAGCGGAGGTGTAGGAAGTAGCGGAGGTGTAGAGTAGCGGAGGTGTAGGGAGTAGCGGAGGTGTAGAGTAGCGGTGTTGTAGGGAGTAGCGGAGGTGTAGAGAGTAGCGGAGGTGTAGGGAGTAGCGGAGGTGTAGGGAGTAGCGGAGGTGTAGGGAGTAGTAGCGGAGGTGTAGAGTAGCGGTGGTGTAGAGAGTAGCGGAGGTGTAGGGAGTAGCGGAGGTGTAGGGAGTAGCGGAGGTGTAGGGAGTAGCGGAGGTGTAGGGAGTAGCGGAGGTGTAGGGAGTAGTAGCGGAGGTGTAGGGAGTAGCGGAGGTGTAGGGAGTAGCGGAGGTGTAGGGAGTAGTAGCGGAGGTGTAGAGTAGTGGAGGTGTAGAGAGTAGCGGAGGTGTAGGGAGTAGCGGAGGTGTTGGGAGTAGCGGAGGTGTAGAGAGTAGCGGAGGTGTAGGGAGTAGCGGAGGTGTAGGGAGTAGCGGAGGTGTAGGGAGTAGCGGAGGTGTAGAGAGTAGCGGAGGTGTAGGGAGTAGCGGAGGTGTAGGGAGTAGCGGAGGTGTAGAGAGTAGCGGAGGTGTAGGGAGTAGCGGAGGTGTAGGGAGTAGCGGAGGTGTAGGGAGTAGTAGCAGAGGTGTAGAGTAGCGGAGGTGTAGAGAGTAGCGGAGGTGTAGAGAGTAGCGGAGGTGTTGGGAGTAGCGGAGGTGTAGGGAGTAGCGGAGGTGTAGAGAGTAGCGGAGGTGTAGGGAGTAGCGGAGGTGTAGGGAGTAGCGGAGGTGTAGGGAGTAGCGGAGGTGTAGAGAGTAGCGGAGGTGTAGGGAGTAGCGGAGGTGTAGGGAGTAGCGGAGGTGTAGGGAGTAGCAGAGGTGTAGGGAGTAGCGGAGGTGTAGGGAGTAGCGGAGGTGTAGGGAGTAGCGGTGGTGTAGAGAGTAGCGGAGGTGTAGGGAGTAGTAGCGGAGGTGTAGAGTAGCGGTGGTGTAGAGAGTAGTAGCGGAGGTGTAGAGAGTAGCGGTGGTGTAGAGAGTAGCGGAGGTGTAGAGAGTAGCGGAGGTGTAGAGAGTAGCGGAGGTGTAGAGAGTAGCGGAGGTGTAGGGAGTAGCGGAGGTGTAGAGAGTAGTAGCGGAGGTGTAGAGTAGCGGAGGTGTAGAGAGTAGCGGAGGTGTAGGGAGTAGTAGCGGAGGTGTAGAGTAGCGGAGGTGTAGAGTAGCGGTGGTGTAGAGAGTAGCGGAGGTGTAGAGAGTAGCGGAGGTGTAGAGAGTAGCGGAGGTGTAGAAAGTAGCGGAGGTGTAGAGAGTAGCGGAGGTGTAGAGTAGCGGAGGTGTAGGGAGTAGCGGAGGTGTAGAGTAGCGGAGGTGTAGAGAGTAGCTGAGGTGTAGAGAGTAGCGGAGGTGTAGAGTAGCGGAGGTGTAGAGAGTAGCGGAGGTGTAGAGTAGTGGTGGTGTAGGGAGTAGCGGAGGTGTAGAGAGTAGCGGAGGTGTAGGGAGTAGTAGCGGAGGTGTAGAGAGTAGCGGAGGTGTAGAGTAGCGGAGGTGTAGAGAGTAGCGGAGGTGTAGAGAGTAGCGGAGGTGTAGAGTAGCGGAGGTGTAGAGAGTAGCGGAGGTGTAGAGTAGCGGTGGTGTAGGCAGTAGCGGAGGTGTAGAGAGTAGCGGAGGTGTAGGGAGTAGTAGCGGAGGTGTAGAGTAGCGGTGGTGTAGAGAGTAGCGGAGGTGTAGGGAGTAGCGGAGGTGTAGGGAGTAGCGGAGGTGTAGGGAGTAGCGGAGGTGTAGAGAGTAGCGGAGGTGTAGGGAGTAGCGGAGGTGTAGGGAGTAGCGGAGGTGTAGGGAGTAGTAGCGGAGGTGTAGAGTAGCGGAGGTGTAAAGAGTAGCGGAGGTGTAGAGAGTAGCGGAGGTGTTGGGAGTAGCGGAGGTGTAGGGAGTAGCGGAGGTGTAGGGAGTAGTAGCGGAGGTGTAGAGTAGCGGTGGTGTAGAGAGTAGTAGCGGAGGTGTAGAGAGTAGCGGAGGTGTAGAGAGTAGCGGAGGTGTAGAGAGTAGCGGAGGTGTAGAGAGGAGTAGCGGAGGTGTAGAGAGGAGTAGCGGAGGTGTAGAGAGTAGTAGCGGAGGTGTAGGGAGTAGTAGCGGAGGTGTAGAGTAGCAGAGGTGTAGAGTAGCGGTGGTGTAGAGAGTAGCGGAGGTGTAGAGAGTAGCGGAGGTGTAGAGAGTAGCGGAGGTGTAGAGAGTAGCGGAGGTGTAGAGAGTAGTAGCGGAGGTGTAGAGTAGCGGAGGTGTAGAGAGTAGCGGTGGTGTAGAGAGTAGTAGCGGAGGTGTAGGGAGTAGTAGCGGAGGTGTAGAGTAGCGGAGGTGTAGAGAGTAGCGGTGGTGTAGAGAGTAGCGGTGGTGTAGAGAGTAGCGGAGGTGTAGAGAGTAGCGGAGGTGTAGGGAGTAGTAGCGGAGGTGTAGGGAGTAGTGGAGGTGTAGAGAGTAGTAGCGGAGGTGTAGGGAGTAGCGGAGGTGTAGAGAGTAGTAGCGGAGGTGTAGAGAGTAGTAGCGGAGGTGTAGAGTAGCGGTGGTGTAGAGAGTAGTAGCGGAGGTGTAGAGAGTAGCGGAGGTGTAGGGAGTAGCGGAGGTGTAGAGTAGCGGAGGTGTAGAGAGTAGCGGAGGTGTAGAGAGTAGCGGAGGTGTAGAGAGTAGCGGAGGTGTAGAGTAGCGGAGGTGTAGAGAGTAGCGGAGGTGTAGAGTAGCGGTGGTGTAGGGAGTAGCGGAGGTGTAGAGAGTAGCGGAGGTGTAGGGAGTAGTAGCGGAGGTGTAGGGAGTAGCGGAGGTGTAGGGAGTAGTAGCGGAGGTGTAGAGTAGCGGAGGTGTAGAGAGTAGCGGAGGTGTAGAGAGTAGCGGAGGTGTTGGGAGTAGCGGAGGTGTAGGGAGTAGCGGAGGTGTAGGGAGTAGTAGCGGAGGTGTAGAGTAGCGGTGGTGTAGAGAGTAGTAGCGGAGGTGTAGAGAGTAGCGGAGGTGTAGAGAGTAGCGGAGGTGTAGAGAGTAGCGGAGGTGTAGAGAGGAGTAGCGGAGGTGTAGAGAGGAGTAGCGGAGGTGTAGAGAGGAGTAGCGGAGGTGTAGGGAGTAGTAGCGGAGGTGTAGAGTAGCAGAGGTGTAGAGTAGCGGTGGTGTAGAGAGTAGCGGAGGTGTAGAGAGTAGCGGAGGTGTAGAGAGTAGCGGAGGTGTAGAGAGTAGCGGAGGTGTAGAGAGTAGTAGCGGAGGTGTAGAGTAGCGGAGGTGTAGAGAGTAGCGGTGGTGTAGAGAGTAGTAGCGGAGGTGTAGGGAGTAGTAGCGGAGGTGTAGAGTAGCGGAGGTGTAGAGAGTAGCGGTGGTGTAGAGAGTAGCGGTGGTGTAGAGAGTAGCGGAGGTGTAGAGAGTAGCGGAGGTGTAGGGAGTAGTAGCGGAGGTGTAGGGAGTAGTGGAGGTGTAGAGAGTAGTAGCGGAGGTGTAGGGAGTAGCGGAGGTGTAGAGAGTAGTAGCGGAGGTGTAGAGAGTAGTAGCGGAGGTGTAGAGTAGCGGTGGTGTAGAGAGTAGTAGCGGAGGTGTAGAGAGTAGCGGAGGTGTAGGGAGTAGCGGAGGTGTAGAGTAGCGGAGGTGTAGAGAGTAGCGGAGGTGTAGAGAGTAGCGGAGGTGTAGAGTAGCGGAGGTGTAGAGAGTAGCGGAGGTGTAGAGTAGCGGTGGTGTAGGGAGTAGCGGAGGTGTAGAGAGTAGCGGAGGTGTAGGGAGTAGTAGCGGAGGTGTAGAGAGTAGCGGAGGTGTAGAGTAGCGGAGGTGTAGAGAGTAGCGGAGGTGTAGAGAGTAGCGGAGGTGTAGAGTAGCGGAGGTGTAGAGAGTAGCGGAGGTGTAGAGTAGCGGTGGTGTAGGGAGTAGCGGAGGTGTAGAGAGTAGCGGAGGTGTAGGGAGTAGTAGCGGAGGTGTAGAGTAGCGGAGGTGTAGAGAGTAGCGGAGGTGTAGAGAGTAGCGGAGGTGTTGGGAGTAGCGGAGGTGTAGGGAGTAGCGGAGGTGTAGAGAGTAGCGGAGGTGTAGGGAGTAGCGGAGGTGTAGGGAGTAGCGGAGGTGTAGGGAGTAGCGGAGGTGTAGGGAGTAGCGGTGGTGTAGAGAGTAGCGGAGGTGTAGGGAGTAGTAGCGGAGGTGTAGAGTAGCGGTGGTGTAGAGAGTAGTAGCGGAGGTGTAGAGAGTAGCGGAGGTGTAGGGAGTAGTAGCGGAGGTGTAGAGAGTAGCGGAGGTGTAGAGAGTAGCGGAGGTGTAGAGAGTAGCGGAGGTGTAGGGAGTAGCGGAGGTGTAGAGAGTAGCGGAGGTGTAGAGAGTAGCGGAGGTGTAGAGAGTAGCGGAGGTGTAGGGAGTAGCGGAGGTGTAGGGAGTAGCGGAGGTGTAGGGAGTAGCGGAGGTGTAGAGAGTAGCGGAGGTGTAGGGAGTAGTAGCGGAGGTGTAGAGTAGCAGTGGTGTAGAGAGTAGTAGCGGAGGTGTAGAGAGTAGCGGAGGTGTAGAGAGTAGCGGTGGTGTAGAGAGTAGCGGAGGTGTAGAGAGTAGCGGAGGTGTAGAGAGTAGCGGAGGTGTATAGAGTAGCGGAGGTGTAGAGAGGAGTAGCGGAGGTGTAGAGAGTAGTAGCGGAGGTGTAGGGAGTAGTAGCGGAGGTGTAGAGTAGCGGAGGTGTAGAGTAGCGGTGGTGTAGAGAGTAGCGGAGGTGTAGAGAGTAGCGGAGGTGTAGAGAGTAGCGGAGGTGTAGAGAGTAGCGGAGGTGTAGAGAGTAGTAGCGGAGGTGTAGAGTAGCGGAGGTGTAGAGAGTAGCGGTGGTGTAGAGAGTAGCGGTGGTGTAGAGAGTAGTAGCGGAGGTGTAGGGAGTAGTAGCGGAGGTGTAGAGTAGCGGAGGTGTAGAGAGTAGTAGTGGTGTAGAGAGTAGCGGTGGTGTAGAGAGTAGCGGAGGTGTAGAGAGTAGCGGAGGTGGAGCTGGAGGGAGTAGCGGGATGTGCCCAGTTTGACTGGAGCTTGGAGCGAGATTCCCAAAGGCTGGAGTGTCAGCCTTCTCATCCACTCCAATTTCTCTCCAGTAGCCCTCTATTCATGAGCTCAGGGCGTGCCCGGCCCAGCGTGCATCTGGAGTCTACTTGTGTCCTGCTAATAGCCAATTGCTTTAGCTACTGTAATGGAGTTCACAAAATATTTTCATAAAGAAACTGATAGAACACACAGGTGATAAATCAAGGTGACTTACAAAAGATGAGGACCAAGAGTAAGAGAAAGAGTATAGTGATGTAGTGTCCACAACTAAAGAATCATTATGGAATCTGAAAAGACACGTATCCTGAAAGAGAGAGAGGTGTACTTACTACGTGCACATGCTAACAGAAAGGAACGAGGTGGGTAGATAAGTGTTTGTAGCAAAGTATTTATAAACAAAAAATCTGATCTCTTAAAAGTTTTGTTAATTTTTGTTTTGTTATCTAGGCCTGGCATATTACCACGTTCAATAAGGAGCTTTACGTTTAGACTGAGTTATTCTGCCTAAAAACCTTTCGGCCTATCTATAGAAAAATAAAAAACAACTCTGCATCTCTGCCCAGCCTGGATAGGATGTTTCGCATCCCCAGTGGCTCAGCCTTGGCAGAGAGGATATTCTCCCCGGCTGTTCTTCTCTCCAGGCACCAACACCTGAGCCGGAAGCCACTGATCTTCTCTCCAGGGACCAACACATGAGCCGGGACTGACCAAACTCCTGTTTCTAAAAATGAATTCTAAAAACAAATTCAAAGGCAATGATTTAATACAATGAAATGTTGTTTAAATGCTGAGTGCTTTATATCTCTACCAGCCTATTGTGTCGCACTTGCAAGCACTTGCAATTGCTTAACAATGTATTTCTTTGTCGGCTATAGCCTTGAAATGATTGAGATCATCTTCTTAGGCTCCCTGTCTGGCTCCTGACCTATTCAGAGTGTTAATATGCTGTTTAATATGACATATCACCTATTTGAAATTATGTTGCTTATTACATTCTCCTTTTCATGTTAATTCAAATACTTTTCATTCAAATCCATATGGTTTGGTTTCAATACTTAAAAACCAAATGGTAGGTTGGTGAACAAGCACTACCCCATGAGCGGTGAACAAGCACTACTCCATGAGCGGTGAACAAGCACTACTCCATGAGCGGTGAACAAGCACTACTCCATGAGCGGTGAACAAGCACTACTCCATGAGCGGTGAACAAGCACTACTCCATGAGCGGTGAACAAGCACTACTCCATGAGCGACATCTGCTCTTCTTCTACAGATTTGGTTCAAGTGTCTTCAAGATAGTACAAATAAAGTAGGTGTTTATGTTTCATAAGGGGCAGGTAGACTATACCTCAATAGCTGCAGATTCAACTACCACTCAATGATCCAACTTTTGCATGTAAAACCCCACTTTAGGAACTTAATGCTAATCAGTAGCTGTGCGTGGGTAAAATCACTGGGGAAGCCAAGCCTGTATAAAAGCCATATTACAACCTATGTTGTGATAATTGCGTTGTTTGCTCTATAACCCATTGGTTCATTCACCACCGTGCTATACAATGAGACCATAACAACAAAGAGACAACAGTCTGGGGGAATCAATTCAGCTACACATTTGTTTCATCACAAAACCCGGAGAGAAAACATCTGTCCAGTGAAGTACACAAAGCAAATACTGCTTATAACAAACAGTTATATGACCTAAGGAATGGTCAAGTTAACGTTTCCGACAGTTTACTAAACAATTAGGTTGCGCCAGGACAACCCGCTCAACTCTGATTGGCTAATTATTGTCTAATTGTTTTATCAATGTGCTGGTTTCAAACAATCAAACGCCACGGAGGAAACATGTCATACTCTTTTTGGCCAGACAGCATTAGATACATGGGTTACACATACTGAGACAGAGGGGCGCTGTTTCCCTCGCCCTGATGATTTCTCCAGTGAGATTCAGCCACTTGTGAATTGACAGAATTAAGAGACAAAATATACATTATTTTATTGAGGTTTTATTGGTCAAGTATTTTGGGAAGCCTGGCTTCCCATGGCGTCGTTGAACACACATCACCGATGCCAAGGTGCCAGAGGTCAACAGAGACATTAACATCGGGTTGAGCAGGTTGTGTATTTTACACATATATTTGACAAATACACTGTATCTACATATCTTTTATTTATTTATATATTTGAGAAATACATTTTATTGAAATATATTCCACTCATGACTCGCCTGCCGTCAAACACTTTCCGCGGTGTTGATCTGCATCATCATCTCTTGTTATAGTAGTAGAATCTAATTTGATTTCAATAACGTACTCTCTGTCTCTCTTCAATCCATCCTCTTTATCTGATACACTGAGGCAGTTAGTGCCTAAAGAGCAGGATTTGGACGGTGGTATAAACACCAGTCTGGCTCTGTAATTTGGAGTTACGTAATAACAGCTGATCTTCTTACATCTACAGAATAACTAAACCAGTTGGTCTGTAATTCTCTTCTGGCTTATGTTCCAAATGGCACCCTATTCCCTATTCTAGTGCACTACTTAGCACCCTATTCCCTATCTAGTGCACTACTTAGCACCCCATTCCCTATATAGTGCACTACTTAGCACCCTATTCCCTATATAGTGCACTACTTAGCACCCTATTCCCTATCTAGTGCACTACTTAGCACCCTATTCCCTATCTAGTGCACTACTTTTGACCACTAGATAGGGAATAGGGTGTTATTTGGAACGCAGGCCTCTGCTCCGTCAGACCAGACCACATGCTGCAGCTTTTCTTTTCTACACTGGTACCAGGCACAGTAACTATAACCACACACCATTATAGGGTCACAGCACATAGCAACAGTAGCCTATACTAAAAGGGTTCAATTTAATTTGACCTGGATTTATTAACAAGGAAGTTCCATTGAGGTCAGAATTAGTCCTTCTTTCCCAATGGAGACCTGGATAAGGGAATAACATAGAACATAGTTAGGTCTACAGTGTTTTTCCTTATGTCGTCTAGCCATTCATTCACCATGTGATAACAATGGTTAACATCTGGCTAACTGGTCAATATGGTTGTTTCATCTTTAATGATTGTCTGCTGTTTCCATATATAGTTATTTTGACCAGGGACTCCAGGACTATACACTCCAGGACTATACACTCCAGGACTATACACTCCAGGGACTATACACTCCAGGACTATACACTCCAGGGACTATACACTCCAGGACTATACACTCCAGGGACTATACACTCCAGGGACTATACACTCCAGGGACTATACACTCCAGGACTATACACTCCAGTACTATACACTCCAGGGACTATACACTCCAGGACTATACACTCCAGGACTATACACTCCAGGACTATACACTCCAGGGACTATACACTCCAGGGACTATACACTCCAGGGACTATACACTCCAGGACTATACACTCCAGTACTATACACTCCAGGGACTATACACTCCAGGACTATACACTCCAGGACTATACACTCCAGGACTATACACTCCAGGGACTATACACTCCAGGGACTATACACTCCAGGGACTATACACTCCAGGACTATACACTCCAAGACTATACACTCCAGGACTATACACTCCAGGGACTATACACTCCAGGACTATACACTCCAGGACTATACACTCCAGGACTATACACTCCAGGACTATACACTCCAGGGACTATACACTCCAGGGACCATACACTCCAGGGACTATACACTCCAGGGACTATACACTCCAAGACTATACACTCCAGGACTATACACTCCAGGGACTATACACTCCAGGGACCATACACTCCAGGGACTATACGCTCCAGGACTATACACTCCAGGCAGGACTATACACTCCAGGGACTATACACTCCAGGGACCATACACTCCAGGCAGGACTATACACTCCAGGGACTATACACTCCAAGACTATACACTCCAGGACTATACACTCCAGGGACTATACACTCCAGGGACCATACACTCCAGGACTATACACTCCAGGCAGGACTATACACTCCAGGGACTATACACTCCAGGGACTATACACTCTCCAGGCAGGACTATACACTCCAGGGACTATACACTCCAGGGACTATACACTCCAGGACTATAGACTCTCCAGGCAGGACTATACACTCCAGGGACTATACACTCCAGGACTATACACTCCAGGGACTATACACTCCAGGACTATACACTCCAGGGACTATACACTCCAGGGACTATACACTCTCCAGGCAGGACTATACACTCCAGGGACTATACACTCCAGGGACTATACACTCCAGGGACTATACACTCCAGGGACTATACACTCCAGGACTATACACTCCAAGACTATACACTCCAGGACTATACACTCCAGGGACTATACACTCCAGGACTATACACTCCAGGACTATACACTCCAGGACTATACACTCCAGGACTATACACTCCAGGGACTATACACTCCAGGGACCATACACTCCAGGGACTATACACTCCAGGGACTATACACTCCAAGACTATACACTCCAGGACTATACACTCCAGGGACTATACACTCCAGGGACCATACACTCCAGGGACTATACGCTCCAGGACTATACACTCCAGGCAGGACTATACACTCCAGGGACTATACACTCCAGGGACTATACACTCTCCAGGCAGGACTATACACTCCAGGGACTATACACTCCAGGGACTATACACTCCAGGACTATACACTCCAGGCAGGACTATACACTCCAGGGACTATACACTCCAGGGACCATACACTCCAGGCAGGACTATACACTCCAGGGACTATACACTCCAAGACTATACACTCCAGGACTATACACTCCAGGGACTATACACTCCAGGGACCATACACTCCAGGGACTATACACTCCAGGGACTATACACTCTCCAGGCAGGACTATACACTCCAGGGACTATACACTCCAGGGACTATACACTCCAGGGACTATACACTCCAGGACTATACACTCCAGGCAGGACTATACACTCCAGGGACTATACACTCCAGGGACTATACACTCCTGGGACTATACACTCCTGGGACTATACACTCCAGGGACTATACACTCCAGGGACTATACACTCCAGGACTATACACTCCAGGACTATACACTCCAGGACTATACACTCCAGGGACTATACACTCCAGGACTATACACTCCAGGGACTATACACTCCAGGACTATACACTCCAGGACTATACACTCCAGGCAGGACTATACACTCCAGGCAGGACTATACACTCCAGGGACTATACACTCCAGGGACTATACACTCCAGGGACTATACACTCCAAGGACTATACACTCCAGGACTATACACTCCAGGACTATACACTCCAGGGACTATACACTCCAGGGACTATACACTCCAGGCAGGACTATACACTCCAGGGACTATACACTCCAGGGACTATACACTCCAGGACTATACACTCTTAGAAAAAAGGGTTCTTCTGCCGTCGCCGTAGGAGAACCCTTTTGGGTTTCAGCTTGAACCCATTTGGTATCCATGGAAAAAGGTTCTACATGGATCCCTAAAGATTTCTACCTGGAACCAAAAAGGTTTCTACTCGGAACCAAAAAGGGTTCTTCAAAGGGTTCTCCTATGAGGACAGCCGAAGAACCCTTTTAGGTTCTACATAGCACCTTTTTTTCTAAGAGTGTAGGCCTCTATATAGGGAATAGGGTGCCATTTGGGACACATCTGAAGTGTTATCTTCAGCCTTATGTTTTTATGTTAACCTCTAGTTAAATCCGATCTGTGCCCTACATGCACAGAGATATCCCAGCAGTGGCCAGTTAGACTCTGGCTGCGGTGGATTGCAGCCTTTATTTTAGGCTCCTGACCGATTCTATTTTTTATGCTGACCTCAACTGGTCTCCTCCATTATTTCCTATGACGCGGCTTCTGGACATCCATTTGGATCCAGATTTCTAGGTCAACGTGTCGGCAGTTCTGGACGTTCTGCTCACTCCGGACCTCTGAAATCCATTACCTCATTTTCGCCAGCATGTCAAACTGTGCAACTAGAGGCAAACAAAACTCTTGATCACCTTTACTCCACACACAGAAATGCATACAACGCCTACAAAACAGGAAGTACCAGTGACGTGCTCAATACGGAAGTGGTCTGATGAAGCGGATGCTAAGCTACTGTTTCGCTATGTTCCGCGGTTCATCCGATAACATTGAGGAGTTTACCACATCAGTCACCGGCTTCATTAATACAGTGATTCGTCGACGTCTAACTAAATGCCTTCAATGCCTCTTCTTCGTGTGATCTCGCTCTCCGTGGCCGCTGACCGTTAGCACCCTAGGATCGAATCTAATAATAAATAATAATAATTTTTTGTTCCATTGGATGCGTCTCAATCCACCGATGTTGCACTTCCACATCTGCGTTGAAAGGTGGCAGAGCAGTGTTTGTCAAACCATGAGACATCCCGAAAATCGGTCTTCTCGAACAGTTTGACCTGCAAACTAATGTGACCCCACTGTGGAAAGGGTGGATTCCTGAAATATGAAGGTAGTTTTGTGCCTACAATACTTTAAGACAGCGCTACAGGGAGACAGGACGGACAGCTGATCGTCCTCGCAGTACAGGATGGCAACAACAACTGCCCGAGTTACACCAAGAACGCACTATCCCTCCATCAGTGCTCAGACTGTCCGCAATAGGCTGAGAGAGGCTGGACTGACGGCGTGTAGGCCTGTTGTAAGGCAGGTACTCACCAGACATCACCGGCAGCAACGTCGCCTATGGGCACAAACCCACCGTCACTGGACCAGACAGGACTGGCAAAAAGTGCTCTTCACTGACGAGTTGCGGTTTTGTCTCACCAGGGGTGATGGTCGGATTCGCGTTTATCGTCAAAGGAATGAGCATTACACTGAGGCCTGTACTCTGGAGCGGTATCGATTTGGAGGTGGAGGGTCCTTCATGGTCTGGGGTGAGCATTACACTGAGGCCTGTACTCTGGAGCGGGATCGATTTGGAGGTGGAGGGTCCGTCATGGTCTGGGGTGAGCATTTTGTCACTGTAGGCAATCTCAACGCTGTGCATTACAGGGAAGACATCCTCCTCCCTCATGTGGTACCTTTCCTGCAGGCTCACCCTGACATGACCCTCCAGCATGACAATGCCACCCGCCATACAGCTCTTTCTGTGTGTGATTTCCTGCAAGACATTAATGTCAGTGTTCTGCCATAGCCAGCGAAGAGCCCGGACCTCAATCCCATTGAGCACGTCTGGGACCTGTTGGATCAGAGGGTGAGGGCTAGGGCCATTCCCCCCAGAAATGGGTGCCTTGGTGGAAGAGTGGGGTAACATCTCACAGCAATAACATGGAAAGCTGGTGCAGTCCATGAAGAGGAGATGTACTGCAGTACTTAATGCAGCTGGTGGCCACACCAGATACTGACTGTTACTTTTGATTTTGACCCCCTCCCCTCTTTGTTCAGGGACACATTATTCAATTTCTGTTAGTCACATGTCTGTGGAACTTGTTCAGTTTATGTCTCAGTTGTTAAATCTTGTTATGTTCATACAAATATTTACACAAGTTAAGTTTGCTGAAAATAAAAAATATTTTTTTGATGAGTTTATATACACTACCAGTCAAATGTTTGGACACAACTACTCATTCAAGGGGTTTTCTTTATTTTCTACATTGTAGAATAATAGTGAAGACATCAAAACTATGAAATAACACATAAATGGAATCATGTAATAACCAAAAAATATTAAACAAATCAAAATATATTTTATGCTTGAGATTCTTCAAAGAAGCCACACTTTGCCTTGATGACGGCTTTACACGTAAGCATTTGACAAATACAATGTAATTTGATTTAGTTTGCTTTCAGACAATGGAACAGAGTATTATCTTGTTTCTATATTAACCTCTAGTCTGCTTCTAGACAATGGAACAGAGTATTATCATGTACCTTATCGTGTACCTCAGCCTTCCTCTCCCTGTCCCAGACACACATTGGCTCGCACACTCACACACATACCCAGCCCTCTCCTAATGTACAGCCTCTACTCCCCGTCCAAGCCTCCCGTCCCTGGTGAGTTTCTGGAGCTACATTTAGCTGTGTTCCATTAAAGAGAAAATAACCTTGATCTTTCTTTAATGGAACAGGTTTTTAGACCAGAGTGCTGCTGGCTGAATGATCCATCGCTTTTTCTCTGTCTCTAATGGGGTGTGATGATCACAATGAAAAACACAAAGTAGAGATCTACAGGGGATTGATTTCTTCATCCCGCTCCTGCCCTCACTAGCGGCTTTTCATACTGCACCCAGCACTCACCGGCTGGCAATCTGTCTGACTCATGCCCGCTTTTACAAGAACTGGTCCCGAAACCAACTGCAGTCCCACAATGTTATTTTAGGTATGTGACACAGCTCACTTGCCAGCCATTGTCCCAGCCCTATAGGCAATATCAAATGTGCAAAAACTGACTTTCAACGTGGCACCGGCAAATTCCTGCCCTGCTAGAGCTGCTCCGGTCAACTTTAAGTGCTGTTATTGTGAAGTGGAAACATCTAGGAGCAACAACAGCTCAGCCGCGAAGTGGTAGGCCACACAAGCTCACAGAACGGGACCACCGAGTGGTAGGCCACACAAGCTCACAGAACTGGACCGCCGAGTGGTAGACCACACAACCTCACAGAACGGGACCGCCGAGTGGTAGGCCACACAACCTCACAGAACGGGACCGCCGAGTGGTAGGCCACACAACCTCACAGAACGGGACCGCCGAGTGGTAGGCCACACAACCTCACAGAACGGGACCGCCGAGTGGTAGGCCACACAAGCTCACAGAACGGGACCGCCGAGTGGTAGGCCACACAAGCTCACAGAACGGGACCGCCGAGTGGTAGGCCACACAAGCTCACAGAACGGGACTGCCGAGTGGTAGGCCACACAAGCTCACAGAACGGGACCGCCGAGTGGTAGGCCACACAACCTCACAGAACGGGACCACCGAGTGGTAGGCCACACAACCTCACAGAACGGGACCACCGAGTGGTAGGCCACACAACCTCACAGAACGGGACCACCGAGTGGTAGGCCATACAACCTCACAGAAGGGACCACCGAGTGGTAGGCCACACAACCTCACAGAACGGGACCGCCGAGTGGTAGGCCACACAACCTCACAGAACGGGACCACCGAGTGGTAGACCACACAAGCTCACAGAACGGGACCACCGAGTGGTAGACCACACAACCTCACAGAACGGGACCACCGAGTGGTAGGCCACACAACCTCACAGAACGGGACCGCCGAGTGGTAGGCCACACAACCTCACAGAACGGGACCGCCGAGTGGTAGGCCACACAAGCTCACAGAACGGGACCACCGAGTGGTAGGCCACACAACCTCACAGAACGGGACCGCCGAGTGGTAGGCCACACAACCTCACAGAACGGGACCACCGAGTGGTAGGCCACACAACCTCACAGAACGGGACCGCCGAGTGGTAGGCCACACAACCTCACAGAACGGGACCACCGAGTGGTAGGCCACACAACCTCACAGAACGGGACCACCGAGTGGTAGGCCACACAACCTCACAGAACGGGACCACCGAGTGGTAGACCACACAACCTCACAGTACGGGACCACCGAGTGGTAGACCACACAACCTCACAGAACGGGACCACCGAGTGGTAGGCCACACAACCTCACAGAACGGGACCGCCGAGTGGTAGGCCACACAACCTCACAGAACGGGACCGCCGAGTGGTAGGCCACACAACCTCACAGAACGGGACCACCGAGTGGTAGGCCACACAAGCTCACAGAACGGGACCACCGAGTGGTAGGCCACACAAGCTCACAGAACGGGACCGCCAAGTGGTAAAGATCATCTAAAGTGTAAAGATCCTCTTTCCTCGGTTGCATCACTCACTACCGAGTTCCAAACTGCCTCTGGAAGCAACGTCAGCACAATAACTGTTCGTCGGGAGCTTCATGAAATGGGTTTCCATGGCAGAGCAGCTGCACACAAACCTAAGATTACCGTGCACAAAGCCAAGCGTCGGCTGGAATGGTGTCTACACCCAGCCCTGTCCTGGTGATGACTCTGTCTACACCCAGCCCTGTCCTGGTGATGACTCTGACTCTGTCTACACCCAGCCCTGTCCTGGTGATGACTCTGACTACACCCAGCCCTGTCCTGGTGATGACTCTGTCTACACCCAGCCCTGTCCTGGTGATGACTCTAACTCTGTCTACACCCAGCCCTGTCCTGGTGATGGCTCTGACTACACCCAGCCCTGTCCTGGTGATGACTCTGTCTACACCCAGCCCTGTCCTGGTGATGACTCTGACTCTGACTACACCCAGCCCTGTCCTGGTGATGACTCTGTCTACACCCAGCCCTGTCCTGGTGATGACTCTGACTCTGTCTACACCCAGCCCTGTCCTGGTGATGACTCTGACTCTGTCTACACCCAGCCCTGTCCTGGTGATGACTCTGACTCTGACTACACCCAGCCCTGTCCTGGTGATGACTCTGACTCTGACTACACCCAGCCCTGTCCTGGTGATGACTCTGACTACACCCAGCCCTGTCCGGGTGATGACTCTGACTACACCCAGCCCTGTCCTGGTGATGACTCTGTCTACACCCAGCCCTGTCCTGGTGATGACTCTGACTCTGTCTACACCCAGCCCTGTCCTGGTGATGACTCTGACTCTGTCTACACCCAGCCCTGTCCTGGTGATGACTCTGACTACACCCAGCCCTGTCCTGGTGATGACTCTGTCTACACCCAGCCCTGTCCTGGTGATGACTCTGACTCTGTCTACACCCAGCCTTGTCCTGGTGATGACTCTGACTCTGTCTACACCCAGCCCTGTCCTGGTGATGACTCTGACTCTGTCTACACCCAGCCCTGTCTTGGTGATGACTGTGACTACACCAAAAATGAGAACCTTGTGTAGAGGTAGGGAGTGTTGAGGTTAGGGCCTTGGGTCTAGTGTTTAGGGTTTAGGATTATTTATATTCTCCATTTTATGCCTTGTTGGACTAACAACTCTCTTTCCACCTCACTACCCCACTGAACGCGGGCGCCTGGGTGACTCATACTGTTTGGCCAGGCTGGGATGAGAACCAGTTTCAGTGGTCAGCTAGTGGAGAGGACACATTCGGCTGTAGACAGACAGTCCCTAGCGTGCTCCAACATCAACAGGAAGTGACTAGTGATTCCTGTTATTGCAGGTCTTCTCTCCTCGCTTTCCAACCATCTATTCCTCCTATTGCGTCCTGCTACAGATCCCTGTCTCCTCACTGTGACATGGCTGGGAGGTCAGTCACTCTGCCACATTAACAGAGAGGGGGTGTGACCAGGGTGGGGGTGTGACCAGGGTGGGGGTGTGACCAGGGTGGGGGTGTGACCAGGGTAGGGGTGTGACCAGGGTGGGGGTGTGACCAGGGTGGGGGTGTGACCAGGGTGGGGTGTGACCAGGGTGGGGTGTGACCAGGGTGGGGTGTGACCAGGGTGGGGGTGTGACCAGGGTGGGGATGTGACCAGGGTGGGGGGTGACCAGGGTGGGGGTGTGACCAGGGTGGGGATGTGACCAGGGTGGGGGGTGACCAGGGTGGGGGTGTGAGCAAGGTGGGGGTGTGACCAGGGTGGGGGTGTGACCAGGGTGGGGTGGGGGTGTGACCAGGGTGGGGGTGTGACCAGGGTGGGGGTGTGAGCAGTGTGGGGGTGTGAGCAGGATGGGGTGGGGGTGTGGGCAGGGTGTGAGCAGGGTGGGCGTGTGACCAGGGTGGGGGTGTGAGCAGGATGGGGGCGTGAGCAGGATGGGGGTGTGACCAGGGTGGGGTGGGGGTGTGGGCAGTGTGGGGGTGTGAGCAGAGTGGGGTGGGGGTGTGAGCAGGGTGGGGTGTGAGCAGAGTGGGGTGGGGGTGTGAGCAGGGTGGGGTGTGAGCAGGGTGGGGGTGTGAGCAAGGTGGGGTGTGAGCAGGGTGGGGTGGGGGTGTGAGCAGGGTGGGGTGGGGGTGTGAGCAGAGTGGGGGTGTGAGCAGGGTGGGGGTGTGAGCAGGATGGGGGTGTGAGCAAGGTGGGGTGTGAGCAGGGTGGGGTGGGGGTGTGAGCAGGGTGGGGGTGTGGGCAGGATGGGGGTGTGAGCAAGGTGGGGTGTGAGCAGGGTGGGGTGTGAGCAGGGTGGGCGTGTGAGCAGGGTGGGGTGTGAGCAGGGTGGGGGTGTGAGCAGGGTGGGGGTGTGAGCAGGGTGGGGTGTGAGCAGGGTGGGGTGTGAGCAGGGTGGGGTGTTAGCGGAGTGGAGGTGTGAGCAGGGTGGGGTGTGACTAGGGTGGGGGTGTTAGCGGGGTGGGGGTGTGAGCAGGGTGGGGGTGAGCAGGGTGGGGGTGTTAGCGGGGTGGGAGTGTTAGCGGGGTCGGGGTGTTAGCGGGGTGGGGGTGTTAGCGGGGTGGGGGTGTGAGCAGGGTGGGGGTGTGAGCAGACAGACTAATGACTGTGTAGCAGCAGGATGGGAGGACAGACAGACAGACAGACAGACAGACAGACAGACAGACAGACAGACAGTTGGATCAGATGATGGGCAGACAGACAGACAGACAGAGAGTTGGCTCAGATGGATGGGCAGACAGACAGACAGACAGAGAGAGAGAGAGAGAGTTGGCTCAGATGATGGGCAGACAGACAGACAGACAGTTGGCTCAGATGATGGGCAGACAGACAGACAGACAGTTGGCTCAGATGATGGGCAGACAGACAGACAGACAGTTGGCTCAGATGTTGGGCAGACAGACAGTTGGCTCAGATGATGGGCAGACAGTTGGCTCAGATGATGGACAGACAGACAGGCAGACAGTTGGCTCAGATGATGGGCAGACAGACAGTTGGCTCAGATGATGGGCAGACAGACAGACAGAGGCTGACTCAGTAACTAGTCCAGTTAACCCTCTGTTGGCAGCAACTTTGAAAATGATCTCCATCTTCCCAGCTAATGTGTTCTGTCTGAATGAAGTGTTATTCTGTTTCCCCTCTGAGTGGCCCTTCAGTTGACACAGATTCATGTTGCATCTTGTGTTTAGCCAGAGGCATCAGGTTCTAGTAGCGTGCTCCCACATGATGCTTTTATTCTGTTGTTATGAGTCATGCTGTCTCTCTATCTGTTGTGTTTCAAGGGGCCCCTCATTTTGGGTTGTTGTTGGGTTGTGTTGCAGACAGTATTTAGCTACAGTCTCATGTTGTCTATCTGTATGTTGTGTTTCAGGGGGCCCTTGTCTGGCTGCGGGACAAAGATCAGCTCCTTCCTGCTACTGTCAGCTCCTGTTACCACGACGACGGATCCCTGGTCCTCACCACCAACTATGAGAAGGTAAGAGGGACAAACGACCTAAACTACCTAATGGGACAAACTAAACTACCTACTGGGACAAACCAAACGACCTAAACTAATTACTGAGACAAACCGAACGAGCTAAACTACCTACTGGGACAAATCAAACGACCTAAACTACCTACTGGGACAAACCAAACGACCTAAACTACCTACTGGGACAAATCAAACGACCTAAACTACCTACTGGGACAAACCAAACAACTTAAACTACCTACTGCGACCATCCCAAACTACCTAAACTACCTACAAGGACAAACCAAACGACATAAACTACCTACTGGGACAAACCAAACTACCTACTGGGACAAACCAAACGACCTAAACTATCTACTGGGACCATCCAAACGACCATAACTACCTACTGGGACCATCCACTGTCTGAGCGAAATTAATGTTTTCTTAGGCAAATTAAATTAGCCTGGAATCGAACCAGGGTCTGTAGTGATGCCTCTAGCAATGAGATGCAGTGCCTTAGACTGCTGAGCCAAACATGCCAAACCCTCTTCCTCTAGGCCAAGTATGTCAAGCTAATTTTACCCTGGGGTCCGCATTCAGCCTTCAACGAGGTCCGGAGAGCCGCACTGAAAACATGTTGCCTCAACTTCAAAATAGGGCTGTAACGGCTGTAACGGTCATGGAATCTTGGTAAATTGGCCAAATTACCGCGGTCACCGTAATAACACCCCTGACTGCATAGAAATAGAATGACTAGATTGGGGTCCCCATTCAACTCATTAATATTTATAACTCTATATAACTGTCTTAATGTTGCTGGATCCACTAATGGGGATCCATAATAAACCCCAGGAAGAGTAGCTGCTGCCTTGGCAGGAACTAATGGGGATCCATAATAAACCCCAGGAAGAGTAGCTGCTGCCTTGGCAGGAACTAATGGGGATCCATAATAAACCCCAGGAAGAGTAGCTGCTGCCTTGGCATGAACTAATGGGGATCCATAATAAACCCCAGGAAGAGTAGCTGCTGCCTTGGCAGGAACTAATGGGAATCCATAATAAACCCCAGGAAGAGTAGCTGCTGCCTTGGCAGGAACTAATGGGGATCCATAATAAACCCCAGGAATAGTAGCTGCTGCCTTGGCAGGAACTAATGGGGATCCATAATAAACCCCAGGAAGAGTAGCTGCTGCCTTGGCAGGAACTAATGGGGATCCATAATAAACCCCAGGAAGAGTAGCTGCTGCCTTGGCAGGAACTAATGGGGATCCATAATAAACCCCAGGAAGAGTAGCTGCTGCCTTGGCAGGAACTAATGGGGATCCATAATAAACCCCAGGAAGAGTAGCTGCTGCCTTGGCAGGAACTAATGGGGATCCATAATAAACCCCAGGAAGAGTAGCTGCTGCCTTGGCAGGAACTAATGGGGATCCATAATAAACCCCAGGAAGAGTAGCTGCTGCCTTGGCAGGAACTGGATCCATAATAAACCCCAGGAAGATTAGCTGCTGCCTTGGCAGGAACTGGATCCATAATAAACCCCAGGAAGAGTAGCTGCTGCCTTGCCAGGAACTAATGGGGATCCATAATAAACCCCATGAAGAGTAGCTGCTGCCTTGGCAGGAACTGAATCCATAATAAACCCCAGGAAGATTAGCTGCTGCCTTGGCAGGAACTGGATCCATAATAAACCCCAGGAAGAGTAGCTGCTGCCTTGGCAGGAACTGGATCCATATTAAACCCCAGGAAGAGTAGCTGCTGCCTTGGCAGGAACTGGATCCATAATAAACCCCAGGAAGAGTAGCTACTTCCTTGGCTGGAACTGGATCCATAATAAACTCCAGGAAGATTAGCTGCTGCCTTGGCAGGAACTGGATCCATAATAAACCCCAGGAAGATTAGCTGGTAGGAACTGGATCCATAATAAACCCCAGGAAGATTAGCTGCTGCCTTGGCAGGAACTGGATCCATAATAAACCCCAGGAAGATTAGCTGCTGCCTTGGCAGGAACTGGATCCATAATAAACCCCAGGAAGAGTAGCTGCTGCCTTGGCAGGAACTGGATCCATAATAAACCCCAGGAAGAGTAGCTGCTGCCTTGGCAGGAACTAGATCCATAATAAACCCCAGGAAGAGTAGCTGTTGCCTTGGCAGGAACTGGATCCATAATAAACCCCAGGAAGAGTAGCTGCTGCCTTGGCAGGAACTAATGGGGATCCATAATAAACCCCAGTAAGAGTAGCTGCTGCCTTGGCAGGAACTAAATGGGGATCCATAATAAACCCCAGTAAGAGTAGCTGCTGCCTTGGCATGAACTAATGGGGATCCATAATAAACCCCAGGAAGAGTAGCTGCTGACTTGCCAGGAACTAATGGGGATACAAATAAAATACACAAGATGGTGTAATGGGTGGACTGGCGACCACAACCTTCTTAACCCACAAAGTCATGAACCAAACCCATTAACAAAACTCTAACTTTATCCCTAACCTTATGCCTAACCTAACCTTAAATTAAGACCCAAAAACTGTGGAATCTGGCTTTGTGGCTGTAGAATCTGACTTTGTGTTTGTAGAATCTGACATTGTGGCTGTTGAATCTGACGTTGTGACTGTGGAATCTGACTTTGTGGCTGTTGAATCTGACTTTGTGTTAGTAGAATCTGACTTTGTGGCTGTAGAATCTGACTGTGGCTGTAGAATCTGACTTTGTGGCTGTGGAATCTGACTTTGTGGCTGTGGAATCTGACTTTGTGGCTGTGGAATCTGACTTTGTGGCTGTGGAATCTGACTTTGTGGCTGTGGAATCTGACTTTGTGGCTGTGGAATCTTACTTTGTGACTGTGGAATCTGACTTTGTGGCTGTAGAATCTGACTTTGTGGCTGTAGATCTACCTCATCCCCACATTGTTTTATTTACTTTGCTGCTCTTTTGCACACTAGTATCTCTACTTGCACATCATCATCTGCTCATTTATCACTCCAGTGTTAATCTGCTAAATTGTAATTTTTCGCTCCTATGGCCTATTTATTGCCTACCTCCTTATGCCTTTTCAACACACTGTATATAGACTTTCTTTTTTCTACTGTGTCATTGACTTGTTTGTTGTGTTATTGGCTTGTTTATTGATTACTCCACGTGTGTTGTTGTCTGTGTCACACTGCTTTGCTTTATCTTGGCCAGGTCGCAGTTGGAAATGAGAAAGTGTTGTGTTATTGGCTTGTTTATTGATTATTCCATGTGTAATCTGTGTTGTCTGTGTCACACTGCTTTGCTTTATCTTGGCCAGGTCACAGTTGGAAATCTGAAAGTGTTGTGTTATTGGCTTGTTTATTGATTATTCCATGTGTAATCTGTGTTGTCTGTTCACACTGCTTTGTTTTATCTTGGCCAGGTCACAGTTGGAAATGAGAAAGTGTTCGCAACTGGCTACCTGGTTAAATAAAGGTGATCTGGCCTACCTGGTTAAATAAAGGTGAAATAACATTTAAAAAAAAAAAAATCTGTTCAGGTCCGGTCTGGTTTGATCTGTTCAGGTCTGGTCTGGATTGATCTGTTCAGGTCTGGTCTGTTTTGATCTGTTCAGGTCTGGTCTGGATTGATCTGTTCAGGTCTGGTCTGGATTGATCTGTTCAGGTCTGGTCTGGATTGATCTGTTCTGGTCTGGTCTGGATTGATCTGTTCAGGTCTGGTCTGGATTGATCTGTTCAGGTCTGGTCTGGTTTGATCTGTTCAGGTCCGGTCTGGTTTGATCTGTTCAGGTCTTGTCTGGATTGATCTGTTCAGGTCCGGTCTGGTTTGATCTGTTCAGGTCTGGTCTGGTTTGGTCCGGTCTGGTTTGATCTGTTCCGGTCTGGTTTGGTTTGGTCTGGTTTGGTCTGGTTTTATCTGTTCAGGTCTGGTCTGGTTTGGTCTGGTCTGGTTTGGACTGGTTTGGTCTTTTCTGGTCTTGTTTGGTCTGGTTTGGTGCCCTGGTTTGGTTTGGTCTGGTTTGGTCTGGTCTGGTCTGGTTTGGTCTGGTCTGGTCAGGTTTGTTCTATTCTGTTCTGGTCTGGTCTTGGACTGATGTTGCATTAGGTGCTGGCTGTCCTGTATGTCGTTCCTTGTTCCTAGACAGTACATTCTAATCCAAAGGCCCTAGGTTACCCCTAGAGCCCAAAAGTACATTACATCTGCCCTGTCCCCATTCATAGGCTCTGTCACCCAGCTGTCCTCCTCACCCGTACCCCAGGCTTCATGCTATTTCTGGAGGCCTCTGCTGTGCTGTTCTGAGGCTGGATCTAAATGTGGACAACATGTGTGTTCTAGTGGCAGCTAGCTCTGTTGAAGTTTCTTCAAAAGGTCACAGCTCAACTCTCAGCATGGCTGGAGTCTATCATCTTTACATTATCTCTCCAACAGGCTGGGAATACACAGCCGTTCTCACTGAAGACATGATAATGATTTTATACAGGGTCAGTGTGCAGTGAGATGTACTGTAAATCTGAGGAGTCCAAGAGAACGCCCTGTGGAGAAACATGTTTTAGTCTCTGCACTGTATACATCTCTCATGACAGAGACCGTTGTTTTCTCATGTCCAGAAAGACTGCTGATTTCTCTGTGTGTATATAGGAGAGTCACCTTCCCAATTTCAATAAGCATTTCTCTACGGCTGGCCATGCTTTCCACTTGGCAACCCCTACCCCGGTCAACTGCCCGGCACCCTCCACAGCAACCCGCCAAAGCCCCTACCATTTCACCTTTACCCAAATCCAGATAGCTGATGTTCTGAAAGAGCTGCAAAATCTGGAACCCTACAAATCAGCCGGGCTAGACAATCTGGACCCTCTCTTTCTAAAATTATCTGCCAAAATTGTTGCAACCCCTATTACTAGCCTGTTCAACCTCTCTTTCTGAGATTCCCAAAGATTGGAAAGCTGCCACGGTCATCCCCCTCTTCAAAGGGGGTGACACTCTAGACCCAAACTGCTACAGACCTATATCTATCCTACCCTGTCTTTCTAAGGTCTTCGAAAGCCAAGTTAACAAACAGATTACTGACCATTTCGATTCCCACCATACCTTCTCCGCTATGCAATCTGGCTTCAGAGCTGGTCATGGGTGCACCTCAGCCACGCTCAAGGTTCTAAACAACATCATAACCGCCATCGATAAGAGACATTACTGTGCAGCCGTATTCATCGACCTGGCCAAGGCTTTCGACTCTGTCAATCACTACATTCTTATTGGCAGACTCGACAGCCTTGGTTTCTCAAATGATTGCCTCGCCTGGTTTACCAACTACTTCTCTGATAGAGTTCAGTGTGTCAAATCGGACGGACTGTTGTCCGGACCTCTGACAGTCTCTATGGGGGTGCCACGGGGTTCAATTCTCGGGCCGACTCTCTTTTCTGCATACATCAATGATGTTGATCTTGCTGCTGGTGATTCTCTGATCCACCTCTACGCAGACGACACCATTCTGTATACATCTGGCCCTTCTTTGGACACTGTGTTAACTAACCTCCAAACGAGCTTCAATGCCATATAACTCTCCTTCCGTGGCCTCCAACTGCTCTTAAACACTAGTAAAACTAAATGCACGCTATTCAACCAATCACTGCCCGCTGCTGCTCGCCCGTCCAGCATCACTACTCTGGACGGCTCTGACTTAGAATACGTGGACAACTACAAATACCTGGGTTTCTGGTTAGACTGTAAACTCTCCTTCCAGACTCATATTAAGCATCTCCAATCCAAAATGAAATCTAGAATCGGCTTCCTATATCGCAACAAAGCATCCTTCACTCATGCTGCCAAACATTCCCTCGTAAAACTGACCATCCTACCGATCCTCGACTTCGGTGATGTCATCTATAAAATAGTCTCCAATACTCAACAAACTCAATGAATACACAGTGCCATCCGTTTTGTCACCAAAGCCCCATACACTACCCACCATTGCGACCTGTACAGTTTACTTGTTCAACGCTCTAACCACCTGATTACATTGCACTCCACGAGGAGACTGCCTGTTACGCGAATGCAGTAAGAGGCCAAGGTAAGTTGCCAGCTAGCATTAAACGTATCTTATAAAAATCAATCAATCATAATCACTAGTTAACTACACATGGTTGATGATATTACTAGTTTATCTAGCGTGTCCTGCGTTGCATATAATCAATGCTGTGCGTATTCGCAAAAAAGGACTGTCTTGCTCCAATGTGTACCTAACCATAAACATCAATGCCTTTCTTAAAATCAATACACAAGTATATATCGGCCGATTAATCGGTATCGGCTTTTTTGGTCCTCCAATAATCGGTATCGGCGTTGAAAAATCATAATAGGTCGACCTCTAAATGTTCGACATACGTACAACTAAGAATATTTCTTCATACATTTGAAACAAGTACTAGTTGTGGCCGCAACCGGACTAGCTTGTGTACAACTTTTGGAGGAATGCATTGCTTGACTGTCGTGAAAGTGAACGCAGCTCACAAACTGCAAACGATTCGTTCTGGAGTTAAGAGTTTGTTGAGCAGAGGCCGTGTATGACTTGGTTCTAGAAAGCTGTGTCCATCATAACATTCAATAATCAATTAGTTTAATTAATTATTGCACCGTGTGATCAATTATCAGCTCTAAACATGGATTTTTCTTCTTTATGCTGCCTGCAGCGCGATCCATTTTCCCTGGTGCACATTCTAGACAGTTGGTGGAGCGGGAGCATGTGGAGTCACTGAGACAGAGGAGCTCGTATTAGTCCTGCTGTAGAATTCATTATAGACAGTTGGTGGAGCAGGAGCATGTGGAGTCACTGAGACAGAGGAGCTCGTATTAGTCCTGCTGTAGAATTCATTATAGACAGTTGGTGGAGCAGGAGCATGTGGAGTCACTGAGACAGAGGAGCTCGTATTAGTCCTGCTGTAGAATTCATTATAGACAGTTGGTGGAGCAGGAGCATGTGGAGTCACTGAGACAGAGGAGCTCGTATTAGTCCTGCTGTAGAATTCATTATAGACAGTTGGTGGAGCGGGAGCATGTGGAGTCACGGAGACAGAGGAGCTCGTATTAGTCCTGCTGTAGAATTCATTATAGACAGTTGGTGGAGCAGGAGCATGTGGAGTCACTGAGACAGAGGAGCTCGTATTAGTCCTGCTGTAGAATTCATTATAGACAGTTGGTGGAGCAGGAGCATGTGGAGTCACTGAGACAGAGGAGCTCGTATTAGTCCTGCTGTAGAATTCATTATAGACAGTTGGTGGAGCGGGAGCATGTGGAGTCACTGAGACAGAGGAGCTCGTATTAGTCCTGCTGTAGAATTCATTATAGACAGTTGGTGGAGCAGGAGCATGTGGAGTCACTGAGACAGAGGAGCTCGTATTAGTCCTGCTGTAGAATTCATTATAGACAGTTGGTGGAGCAGGAGCATGTAGAGTCACTGAGACAGAGGAGCTCGTATTAGTCCTGCTGTAGAATTCATTATAGACAGTTGGTGGAGCAGGAGCATGTGGAGTCACTGAGACAGAGGAGCTCGTATTAGTCCTGCTGTAGAATTCATTATAGACAGTTGGTGGAGCAGGAGCATGTGGAGTCACTGAGACAGAGGAGCTCGTATTAGTCCTGCTGTAGAATTCATTATAGACAGTTGGTGGAGCAGGAGCATGTGGAGTCACGGAGACAGAGGAGCTCGTATTAGTCCTGCTGTAGAATTCATTATAGACAGTTGGTGGAGCAGGAGCATGTGGAGTCACTGAGACAGAGGAGCTCGTATTAGTCCTGCTGTAGAATTCATTATAGACAGTTGGTGGAGCAGGAGCATGTGGAGTCACTGAGACAGAGGAGCTCGTATTAGTCCTGCTGTAGAATTCATTATAGACAGTTGGTGGAGCAGGAGCATGTGGAGTCACTGAGACAGAGGAGCCCGTATTAGTCCTGCTGTAGAATTCATTATAGACAGTTGGTGGAGCGGGAGCATGTGGAGTCACTGAGACAGAGGAGCTCGTATTAGTCCTGCTGTAGAATTCATTATAGACAGTTGGTGGAGCAGGAGCATGTGGAGTCACTGAGACAGAGGAGCTCGTATTAGTCCTGCTGTAGAATTCATTATAGACAGTTGGTGGAGCAGGAGCATGTGGAGTCACTGAGACAGAGGAGCTCGTATTAGTCCTGCTGTAGAATTCATTATAGACAGTTGGTGGAGCAGGAGCATGTGGAGTCACGGAGACAGAGGAGCTCGTATTAGTCCTGCTGTAGAATTCATTATAGACAGTTGGTGGAGCGGGAGCATGTGGAGTCACTGAGACAGAGGAGCTCGTATTAGTCCTGCTGTAGAATTCATTATAGACAGTTGGTGGAGCAGGAGCATGTGGAGTCACTGAGACAGAGGAGCTCGTATTAGTCCTGCTGTAGAATTCATTATAGACAGTTGGTGGAGCGGGAGCATGTGGAGTCACTGAGACAGAGGATCTCGTATTAGTCCTGCTGTAGAATTCATTATAGACAGTTGGTGGAGCGGGAGCATGTGGAGTCACTGAGACAGAGGAGCTCGTATTAGTCCTGCTGTAGAATTCATTATAGACAGTTGGTGGAGCAGGAGCATGTGGAGTCACTGAGACAGAGGAGCTCGTATTAGTCCTGCTGTAGAATTCATTATAGACAGTTGGTGGAGCGGGAGCATGTGGAGTCACTGAGACAGAGGAGCTCGTATTAGTCCTGCTGTAGAATTCATTATAGACAGTTGGTGGAGCAGGAGCATGTGGAGTCACTGAGACAGAGGAGCTCGTATTAGTCCTGCTGTAGAATTCATTATAGACAGTTGGTGGAGCGGGAGCATGTGGAGTCACTGAGACAGAGGAGCTCGTATTAGTCCTGCTGTAGAATTCATTATAGACAGTTGGTGGAGCGGGAGCATGTGGAGTCACTGAGACAGAGGAGCTCGTATTAGTCCTGCTGTAGAATTCATTATAGACAGTTGGTGGAGCGGGAGCATGTGGAGTCACGGAGACAGAGGAGCTCGTATTAGTCCTGCTGTAGAATTCATTATAGACAGTTGGTGGAGCAGGAGCATGTGGAGTCACGGAGACAGAGGAGCTCGTATTAGTCCTGCTGTAGAATTCATTATAGACAGTTGGTGGAGCAGGAGCATGTGGAGTCACGGAGACAGAGGAGCTCGTATTAGTCCTGCTGTAGAATTCATTATAGACAGTTGGTGGAGCGGGAGCATGTGGAGTCACGGAGACAGAGGAGCTCGTATTAGTCCTGCTGTAGAATTCATTATAGACAGTTGGTGGAGCAGGAGCATGTGGAGTCACTGAGACAGAGGAGCTCGTATTAGTCCTGCTGTAGAATTCATTATAGACAGTTGGTGGAGCGGGAGCATGTGGAGTCACTGAGACAGAGGAGCTCGTATTAGTCCTGCTGTAGAATTCATTATAGACAGTTGGTGGAGCGGGAGCATGTGGAGTCACTGAGACAGAGGAGCTCGTATTAGTCCTGCTGTAGAATTCATTATAGACAGTTGGTGGAGCAGGGAGCATGTGGAGTCACGGAGACAGAGGAGCTCGTATTAGTCCTGCTGTAGAATTCATTATAGACAGTTGGTGGAGCGGGAGCATGTGGAGTCACTGAGACAGAGGAGCTCGTATTAGTCCTGCTGTAGAATTCATTATAGACAGTTGGTGGAGCAGGAGCATGTGGAGTCACTGAGACAGAGGAGCTCGTATTAGTCCTGCTGTAGAATTCATTATAGACAGTTGGTGGAGCAGGAGCATGTGGAGTCACTGAGACAGAGGAGCTCGTATTAGTCCTGCTGTAGAATTCATTATAGACAGTTGGTGGAGCGGGAGCATGTGGAGTCACTGAGACAGAGGAGCTCGTATTAGTCCTGCTGTAGAATTCATTATAGACAGTTGGTGGAGCGGGAGCATGTGGAGTCACTGAGACAGAGGAGCTCGTATTAGTCCTGCTGTAGAATTCATTATAGACAGTTGGTGGAGCAGGAGCATGTGGAGTCACTGAGACAGAGGAGCTCGTATTAGTCCTGCTGTAGAATTCATTATAGACAGTTGGTGGAGCAGGAGCATGTGGAGTCACTGAGACAGAGGAGCTCGTATTAGTCCTGCTGTAGAATTCATTATAGACAGTTGGTGGAGCGGGAGCATGTGGAGTCACGGAGACAGAGGAGCTCGTATTAGTCCTGCTGTAGAATTCATTATAGACAGTTTCATTATAGGAGCAGTTGGTGGAGCAGGAGCATGTGGAGTCACTGAGACAGAGGAGCTCGTATTAGTCCTGCTGTAGAATTCATTATAGACAGTTGGTGGAGCAGGAGCATGTGGAGTCACTGAGACAGAGGAGCTCGTATTAGTCCTGCTGTAGAATTCATTATAGACAGTTGGTGGAGCAGGAGCATGTGGAGTCACTGAGACAGAGGAGCTCGTATTAGTCCTGCTGTAGAATTCATTATAGACAGTTGGTGGAGCAGGAGCATGTGGAGTCACTGAGACAGAGGAGCTCGTATTAGTCCTGCTGTAGAATTCATTATAGACAGTTGGTGGAGCAGGAGCATGTGGAGTCACTGAGACAGAGGAGCTCGTATTAGTCCTGCTGTAGAATTCATTATAGACAGTTGGTGGAGCAGGAGCATGTGGAGTCACGGAGACAGAGGAGCTCGTATTAGTCCTGCTGTAGAATTCATTATAGACAGTTGGTGGAGCAGGAGCATGTGGAGTCACTGAGACAGAGGAGCTCGTATTAGTCCTGCTGTAGAATTCATTATAGACAGTTGGTGGAGCAGGAGCATGTGGAGTCACTGAGACAGAGGAGCTCGTATTAGTCCTGCTGTAGAATTCATTATAGACAGTTGGTGGAGCGGGAGCATGTGGAGTCACTGAGACAGAGGAGCTCGTATTAGTCCTGCTGTAGAATTCATTATAGACAGTTGGTGGAGCAGGAGCATGTGGAGTCACTGAGACAGAGGAGCTCGTATTAGTCCTGCTGTAGAATTCATTATAGACAGTTGGTGGAGCAGGAGCATGTGGAGTCACTGAGACAGAGGAGCTCGTATTAGTCCTGCTGTAGAATTCATTATAGACAGTTGGTGGAGCAGGAGCATGTGGAGTCACTGAGACAGAGGAGCTCGTATTAGTCCTGCTGTAGAATTCATTATAGACAGTTGGTGGAGCAGGAGCATGTGGAGTCACTGAGACAGAGGAGCTCGTATTAGTCCTGCTGTAGAATTCATTATAGACAGTTGGTGGAGCAGGAGCATGTGGAGTCACTGAGACAGAGGAGCTCGTATTAGTCCTGCTGTAGAATTCATTATAGACAGTTGGTGGAGCAGGAGCATGTGGAGTCACTGAGACAGAGGAGCTCGTATTAGTCCTGCTGTAGAATTCATTATAGACAGTTGGTGGAGCAGGAGCATGTGGAGTCACTGAGACAGAGGAGCTCGTATTAGTCCTGCTGTAGAATTCATTATAGACAGTTGGTGGAGCAGGAGCATGTGGAGTCACTGGAGACAGAGGAGACAGAGGAGCTCGTATTAGTCCTGCTGTAGAATTCATTATAGACAGTTGGTGGAGCGGGAGCATGTGGAGTCACTGAGACAGAGGAGCTCGTATTAGTCCTGCTGTAGAATTCATTATAGACAGTTGGTGGAGCAGGAGCATGTGGAGTCACTGAGACAGAGGAGCTCGTATTAGTCCTGCTGTAGAATTCATTATAGACAGTTGGTGGAGCAGGAGCATGTGGAGTCACTGAGACAGAGGAGCTCGTATTAGTCCTGCTGTAGAATTCATTATAGACAGTTGGTGGAGCAGGAGCATGTGGAGTCACTGAGACAGAGGAGCTCGTATTAGTCCTGCTGTAGAATTCATTATAGACAGTTGGTGGAGCAGGAGCATGTGGAGTCACTGAGACAGAGGAGCTCGTATTAGTCCTGCTGTAGAATTCATTATAGACAGTTGGTGGAGCAGGAGCATGTGGAGTCACTGAGACAGAGGAGCTCGTATTAGTCCTGCTGTAGAATTCATTATAGACAGTTGGTGGAGCGGGAGCATGTGGAGTCACTGAGACAGAGGAGCTCGTATTAGTCCTGCTGTAGAATTCATTATAGACAGTTGGTGGAGCGGGAGCATGTGGAGTCACTGAGACAGAGGAGCTCGTATTAGTCCTGCTGTAGAATTCATTATAGACAGTTGGTGGAGCAGGAGCATGTGGAGTCACATGTGGAGTGAGACAGAGGAGCTCGTATTAGTCCTGCTGTAGAATTCATTATAGACAGTTGGTGGAGCGGGAGCATGTGGAGTCACTGAGACAGAGGAGCTCGTATTAGTCCTGCTGTAGAATTCATTATAGACAGTTGGTGGAGCAGGAGCATGTGGAGTCACTGAGACAGAGGAGCTCGTATTAGTCCTGCTGTAGAATTCATTATAGACAGTTGGTGGAGCGGGAGCATGTGGAGTCACTGAGACAGAGGAGCTCGTATTAGTCCTGCTGTAGAATTCATTATAGACAGTTGGTGGAGCGGGAGCATGTGGAGTCACTGAGACAGAGGAGCTCGTATTAGTCCTGCTGTAGAATTCATTATAGACAGTTGGTGGAGCAGGAGCATGTGGAGTCACGGAGACAGAGGAGCTCGTATTAGTCCTGCTGTAGAATTCATTATAGACAGTTGGTGGAGCAGGAGCATGTGGAGTCACGGAGACAGAGGAGCTCGTATTAGTCCTGCTGTAGAATTCATTATAGACAGTTGGTGGAGCAGGAGCATGTGGAGTCACTGAGACAGAGGAGCTCGTATTAGTCCTGCTGTAGAATTCATTATAGACAGTTGGTGGAGCGGGAGCATGTGGAGTCACTGAGACAGAGGAGCTCGTATTAGTCCTGCTGTAGAATTCATTATAGACAGTTGGTGGAGCAGGAGCATGTGGAGTCACTGAGACAGAGGAGCTCGTATTAGTCCTGCTGTAGAATTCATTATAGACAGTTGGTGGAGCAGGAGCATGTGGAGTCACTGAGACAGAGGAGCTCGTATTAGTCCTGCTGTAGAATTCATTATAGACAGTTGGTGGAGCGGGAGCATGTGGAGTCACTGAGACAGAGGAGCTCGTATTAGTCCTGCTGTAGAATTCATTATAGACAGTTGGTGGAGCAGGAGCATGTGGAGTCACGGAGACAGAGGAGCTCGTATTAGTCCTGCTGTAGAATTCATTATAGACAGTTGGTGGAGCGGGAGCATGTGGAGTCACTGAGACAGAGGAGCTCGTATTAGTCCTGCTGTAGAATTCATTATAGACAGTTGGTGGAGCAGGAGCATGTGGAGTCACTGAGACAGAGGAGCTCGTATTAGTCCTGCTGTAGAATTCATTATAGACAGTTGGTGGAGCAGGGAGCATGTGGAGTCACTGAGACAGAGGAGCTCGTATTAGTCCTGCTGTAGAATTCATTATAGACAGTTGGTGGAGCAGGAGCATGTGGAGTCACTGAGACAGAGGAGCTCGTATTAGTCCTGCTGTAGAATTCATTATAGACAGTTGGTGGAGCAGGAGCATGTGGAGTCACTGAGACAGAGGAGCTCGTATTAGTCCTGCTGTAGAATTCATTATAGACAGTTGGTGGAGCGGGAGCATGTGGAGTCACTGAGACAGAGGAGCTCGTATTAGTCCTGCTGTAGAATTCATTATAGACAGTTGGTGGAGCAGGAGCATGTGGAGTCACTGAGACAGAGGAGCTCGTATTAGTCCTGCTGTAGAATTCATTATAGACAGTTGGTGGAGCAGGAGCATGTGGAGTCACTGAGACAGAGGAGCTCGTATTAGTCCTGCTGTAGAATTCATTATAGACAGTTGGTGGAGCGGGAGCATGTGGAGTCACTGAGACAGAGGAGCTCGTATTAGTCCTGCTGTAGAATTCATTATAGACAGTTGGTGGAGCAGGAGCATGTGGAGTCACTGAGACAGAGGAGCTCGTATTAGTCCTGCTGTAGAATTCATTATAGACAGTTGGTGGAGCAGGAGCATGTGGAGTCACTGAGACAGAGGAGCTCGTATTAGTCCTGCTGTAGAATTCATTATAGACAGTTGGTGGAGCAGGAGCATGTGGAGTCACTGAGACAGAGGAGCTCGTATTAGTCCTGCTGTAGAATTCATTATAGACAGTTGGTGGAGCAGGAGCATGTGGAGTCACTGAGACAGAGGAGCTCGTATTAGTCCTGCTGTAGAATTCATTATAGACAGTTGGTGGAGCAGGAGCATGTGGAGTCACTGAGACAGAGGAGCTCGTATTAGTCCTGCTGTAGAATTCATTATAGACAGTTGGTGGAGCAGGAGCATGTGGAGTCACTGAGACAGAGGAGCTCGTATTAGTCCTGCTGTAGAATTCATTATAGACAGTTGGTGGAGCAGGAGCATGTGGAGTCACTGAGACAGAGGAGCTCGTATTAGTCCTGCTGTAGAATTCATTATAGACAGTTGGTGGAGCAGGAGCATGTGGAGTCACTGAGACAGAGGAGCTCGTATTAGTCCTGCTGTAGAATTCATTATAGACAGTTGGTGGAGCAGGAGCATGTGGAGTCACTGAGACAGAGGAGCTCGTATTAGTCCTGCTGTAGAATTCATTATAGACAGTTGGTGGAGCAGGAGCATGTGGAGTCACTGAGACAGAGGAGCTCGTATTAGTCCTGCTGTAGAATTCATTATAGACAGTTGGTGGAGCAGGAGCATGTGGAGTCACTGAGACAGAGGAGCTCGTATTAGTCCTGCTGTAGAATTCATTATAGACAGTTGGTGGAGCAGGAGCATGTGGAGTCACTGAGACAGAGGAGCTCGTATTAGTCCTGCTGTAGAATTCATTATAGACAGTTGGTGGAGCAGGAGCATGTGGAGTCACTGAGACAGAGGAGCTCGTATTAGTCCTGCTGTAGAATTCATTATAGACAGTTGGTGGAGCAGGAGCATGTGGAGTCACTGAGACAGAGGAGCTCGTATTAGTCCTGCTGTAGAATTCATTATAGACAGTTGGTGGAGCAGGAGCATGTGGAGTCACTGAGACAGAGGAGCTCGTATTAGTCCTGCTGTAGAATTCATTATAGACAGTTGGTGGAGCAGGAGCATGTGGAGTCACTGAGACAGAGGAGCTCGTATTAGTCCTGCTGTAGAATTCATTATAGACAGTTGGTGGAGCAGGAGCATGTGGAGTCACTGAGACAGAGGAGCTCGTATTAGTCCTGCTGTAGAATTCATTATAGACAGTTGGTGGAGCAGGAGCATGTGGAGTCACTGAGACAGAGGAGCTCGTATTAGTCCTGCTGTAGAATTCATTATAGACAGTTGGTGGAGCAGGAGCATGTGGAGTCACTGAGACAGAGGAGCTCGTATTAGTCCTGCTGTAGAATTCATTATAGACAGTTGGTGGAGCAGGAGCATGTGGAGTCACTGAGACAGAGGAGCTCGTATTAGTCCTGCTGTAGAATTCATTATAGACAGTTGGTGGAGCAGGAGCATGTGGAGTCACTGAGACAGAGGAGACAGAGGAGCTCGTATTAGTCCTGCTGTAGAATTCATTATAGACAGTTGGTGGAGCGGGAGCATGTGGAGTCACTGAGACAGAGGAGCTCGTATTAGTCCTGCTGTAGAATTCATTATAGACAGTTGGTGGAGCAGGAGCATGTGGAGTCACTGAGACAGAGGAGCTCGTATTAGTCCTGCTGTAGAATTCATTATAGACAGTTGGTGGAGCAGGAGCATGTGGAGTCACTGAGACAGAGGAGCTCGTATTAGTCCTGCTGTAGAATTCATTATAGACAGTTGGTGGAGCAGGAGCATGTGGAGTCACTGAGACAGAGGAGCTCGTATTAGTCCTGCTGTAGAATTCATTATAGACAGTTGGTGGAGCGGGAGCATGTGGAGTCACTGAGACAGAGGAGCTCGTATTAGTCCTGCTGTAGAATTCATTATAGACAGTTGGTGGAGCAGGAGCATGTGGAGTCACTGAGACAGAGGAGCTCGTATTAGTCCTGCTGTAGAATTCATTATAGACAGTTGGTGGAGCGGGAGCATGTGGAGTCACTGAGACAGAGGAGCTCGTATTAGTCCTGCTGTAGAATTCATTATAGACAGTTGGTGGAGCGGGAGCATGTGGAGTCACTGAGACAGAGGAGCTCGTATTAGTCCTGCTGTAGAATTCATTATAGACAGTTGGTGGAGCAGGAGCATGTGGAGTCACTGAGACAGAGGAGCTCGTATTAGTCCTGCTGTAGAATTCATTATAGACAGTTGGTGGAGCGGGAGCATGTGGAGTCACTGAGACAGAGGAGCTCGTATTAGTCCTGCTGTAGAATTCATTATAGACAGTTGGTGGAGCAGGAGCATGTGGAGTCACTGAGACAGAGGAGCTCGTATTAGTCCTGCTGTAGAATTCATTATAGACAGTTGGTGGAGCAGGGAGCATGTGGAGTCACTGAGACAGAGGAGCTCGTATTAGTCCTGCTGTAGAATTCATTATAGACAGTTGGTGGAGCGGGAGCATGTGGAGTCACTGAGACAGAGGAGCTCGTATTAGTCCTGCTGTAGAATTCATTATAGACAGTTGGTGGAGCGGGAGCATGTGGAGTCACGGAGACAGAGGAGCTCGTATTAGTCCTGCTGTAGAATTCATTATAGACAGTTGGTGGAGCAGGAGCATGTGGAGTCACTGAGACAGAGGAGCTCGTATTAGTCCTGCTGTAGAATTCATTATAGACAGTTGGTGGAGCAGGAGCATGTGGAGTCACTGAGACAGAGGAGCTCGTATTAGTCCTGCTGTAGAATTCATTATAGACAGTTGGTGGAGCGGGAGCATGTGGAGTCACAGGAGCATGTGGAGTCACTGAGACAGAGGAGCTCGTATTAGTCCTGCTGTAGAATTCATTATAGACAGTTGGTGGAGCAGGAGCATGTGGAGTCACTGAGACAGAGGAGCTCGTATTAGTCCTGCTGTAGAATTCATTATAGACAGTTGGTGGAGCAGGAGCATGTGGAGTCACTGAGACAGAGGAGCTCGTATTAGTCCTGCTGTAGAATTCATTATAGACAGTTGGTGGAGCAGGAGCATGTGGAGTCACTGAGACAGAGGAGCTCGTATTAGTCCTGCTGTAGAATTCATTATAGACAGTTGGTGGAGCAGGAGCATGTGGAGTCACTGAGACAGAGGAGCTCGTATTAGTCCTGCTGTAGAATTCATTATAGACAGTTGGTGGAGCGGGAGCATGTGGAGTCACTGAGACAGAGGAGCTCGTATTAGTCCTGCTGTAGAATTCATTATAGACAGTTGGTGGAGCAGGAGCATGTGGAGTCACTGAGACAGAGGAGCTCGTATTAGTCCTGCTGTAGAATTCATTATAGACAGTTGGTGGAGCAGGAGCATGTGGAGTCACTGAGACAGAGGAGCTCGTATTAGTCCTGCTGTAGAATTCATTATAGACAGTTGGTGGAGCAGGAGCATGTGGAGTCACTGAGACAGAGGAGCTCGTATTAGTCCTGCTGTAGAATTCATTATAGACAGTTGGTGGAGCGGGAGCATGTGGAGTCACTGAGACAGAGGAGCTCGTATTAGTCCTGCTGTAGAATTCATTATAGACAGTTGGTGGAGCGGGAGCATGTGGAGTCACTGAGACAGAGGAGCTCGTATTAGTCCTGCTGTAGAATTCATTATAGACAGTTGGTGGAGCAGGAGCATGTGGAGTCACTGAGACAGAGGAGCTCGTATTAGTCCTGCTGTAGAATTCATTATAGACAGTTGGTGGAGCAGGAGCATGTGGAGTCACTGAGACAGAGGAGCTCGTATTAGTCCTGCTGTAGAATTCATTATAGACAGTTGGTGGAGCGGGAGCATGTGGAGTCACTGAGACAGAGGAGCTCGTATTAGTCCTGCTGTAGAATTCATTATAGACAGTTGGTGGAGCAGGAGCATGTGGAGTCACTGAGACAGAGGAGCTCGTATTAGTCCTGCTGTAGAATTCATTATAGACAGTTGGTGGAGCAGGAGCATGTGGAGTCACTGAGACAGAGGAGCTCGTATTAGTCCTGCTGTAGAATTCATTATAGACAGTTGGTGGAGCAGGAGCATGTGGAGTCACTGAGACAGAGGAGCTCGTATTAGTCCTGCTGTAGAATTCATTATAGACAGTTGGTGGAGCAGGAGCATGTGGAGTCACTGAGACAGAGGAGCTCGTATTAGTCCTGCTGTAGAATTCATTATAGACAGTTGGTGGAGCGGGAGCATGTGGAGTCACTGAGACAGAGGAGCTCGTATTAGTCCTGCTGTAGAATTCATTATAGACAGTTGGTGGAGCAGGAGCATGTGGAGTCACGGAGACAGAGGAGCTCGTATTAGTCCTGCTGTAGAATTCATTATAGACAGTTGGTGGAGCGGGAGCATGTGGAGTCACTGAGACAGAGGAGCTCGTATTAGTCCTGCTGTAGAATTCATTATAGACAGTTGGTGGAGCAGGAGCATGTGGAGTCACTGAGACAGAGGAGCTCGTATTAGTCCTGCTGTAGAATTCATTATAGACAGTTGGTGGAGCGGGAGCATGTGGAGTCACTGAGACAGAGGAGCTCGTATTAGTCCTGCTGTAGAATTCATTATAGACAGTTGGTGGAGCAGGAGCATGTGGAGTCACTGAGACAGAGGAGCTCGTATTAGTCCTGCTGTAGAATTCATTATAGACAGTTGGTGGAGCGGGAGCATGTGGAGTCACTGAGACAGAGGAGCTCGTATTAGTCCTGCTGTAGAATTCATTATAGACAGTTGGTGGAGCGGGAGCATGTGGAGTCACTGAGACAGAGGAGCTCGTATTAGTCCTGCTGTAGAATTCATTATAGACAGTTGGTGGAGCAGGAGCATGTGGAGTCACTGAGACAGAGGAGCTCGTATTAGTCCTGCTGTAGAATTCATTATAGACAGTTGGTGGAGCAGGAGCATGTGGAGTCACTGAGACAGAGGAGCTCGTATTAGTCCTGCTGTAGAATTCATTATAGACAGTTGGTGGAGCAGGAGCATGTGGAGTCACTGAGACAGAGGAGCTCGTATTAGTCCTGCTGTAGAATTCATTATAGACAGTTGGTGGAGCAGGAGCATGTGGAGTCACTGAGACAGAGGAGCTCGTATTAGTCCTGCTGTAGAATTCATTATAGACAGTTGGTGGAGCAGGAGCATGTGGAGTCACTGAGACAGAGGAGCTCGTATTAGTCCTGCTGTAGAATTCATTATAGACAGTTGGTGGAGCGGGAGCATGTGGAGTCACTGAGACAGAGGAGCTCGTATTAGTCCTGCTGTAGAATTCATTATAGACAGTTGGTGGAGCAGTTGGTGGAGCGGGAGCATGTGGAGTCACTGAGACAGAGGAGCTCGTATTAGTCCTGCTGTAGAATTCATTATAGACAGTTGGTGGAGCAGGAGCATGTGGAGTCACTGAGACAGAGGAGCTCGTATTAGTCCTGCTGTAGAATTCATTATAGACAGTTGGTGGAGCAGGAGCATGTGGAGTCACTGAGACAGAGGAGCTCGTATTAGTCCTGCTGTAGAATTCATTATAGACAGTTGGTGGAGCAGGAGCATGTGGAGTCACTGAGACAGAGGAGCTCGTATTAGTCCTGCTGTAGAATTCATTATAGACAGTTGGTGGAGACAGTTGGTGGAGCATGTGGAGTCACTGAGACAGAGGAGCTCGTATTAGTCCTGCTGTAGAATTCATTATAGACAGTTGGTGGAGCAGGAGCATGTGGAGTCACTGAGACAGAGGAGCTCGTATTAGTCCTGCTGTAGAATTCATTATAGACAGTTGGTGGAGCGGGAGCATGTGGAGTCACTGAGACAGAGGAGCTCGTATTAGTCCTGCTGTAGACATTGGAGCGGGAGCATGTGGAGTCACTGAGACAGTATTGTCCTGTCATTATAGAGACGGGAGCATGTGGAGTCACTGAGACAGAGGAGCTCGTATTAGTCCTGCTGTAGAATTCATTATAGACAGTTGGTGGAGCGGGAGCATGTGGAGTCACTGAGACAGAGGAGCTCGTATTAGTCCTGCTGTAGAATTCATTATAGACAGTTGGTGGAGCAGGAGCATGTGGAGTCACTGAGACAGAGGAGCTCGTATTAGTCCTGCTGTAGAATTCATTATAGACAGTTGGTGGAGCGGGAGCATGTGGAGTCACTGAGACAGAGGAGCTCGTATTAGTCCTGCTGTAGAATTCATTATAGACAGTTGGTGGAGCGGGAGCATGTGGAGTCACTGAGACAGAGGAGCTCGTATTAGTCCTGCTGTAGAATTCATTATAGACAGTTGGTGGAGCAGGAGCATGTGGAGTCACTGAGACAGAGGAGCTCGTATTAGTCCTGCTGTAGAATTCATTATAGACAGTTGGTGGAGCAGAGGAGCTCGTATTAGTCCTGCTGTAGAATTCATTATAGACAGTTGGTGGAGCAGGAGCATGTGGAGTCACTGAGACAGAGGAGCTCGTATTAGTCCTGCTGTAGAATTCATTATAGACAGTTGGTGGAGCAGGAGCATGTGGAGTCACTGAGACAGAGGAGCTCGTATTAGTCCTGCTGTAGAATTCATTATAGACAGTTGGTGGAGCGGGAGCATGTGGAGTCACTGAGACAGAGGAGCTCGTATTAGTCCTGCTGTAGAATTCATTATAGACAGTTGGTGGAGCAGGAGCATGTGGAGTCACTGAGACAGAGGAGCTCGTATTAGTCCTGCTGTAGAATTCATTATAGACAGTTGGTGGAGCAGGAGCATGTGGAGTCACTGAGACAGAGGAGCTCGTATTAGTCCTGCTGTAGAATTCATTATAGACAGTTGGTGGAGCGGGAGCATGTGGAGTCACTGAGACAGAGGAGCTCGTATTAGTCCTGCTGTAGAATTCATTATAGACAGTTGGTGGAGCGGGAGCATGTGGAGTCACTGAGACAGAGGAGCTCGTATTAGTCCTGCTGTAGAATTCATTATAGACAGTTGGTGGAGCGGGAGCATGTGGAGTCACTGAGACAGAGGAGCTCGTATTAGTCCTGCTGTAGAATTCATTATAGACAGTTGGTGGAGCAGGAGCATGTGGAGTCACTGAGACAGAGGAGCTCGTATTAGTCCTGCTGTAGAATTCATTATAGACAGTTGGTGGAGCGGGAGCATGTGGAGTCACTGAGACAGAGGAGCTCGTATTAGTCCTGCTGTAGAATTCATTATAGACAGTTGGTGGAGCGGGAGCATGTGGAGTCACTGAGACAGAGGAGCTCGTATTAGTCCTGCTGTAGAATTCATTATAGACAGTTGGTGGAGCAGGAGCATGTGGAGTCACTGAGACAGAGGAGCTCGTATTAGTCCTGCTGTAGAATTCATTATAGACAGTTGGTGGAGCGGGAGCATGTGGAGTCACTGAGACAGAGGAGCTCGTATTAGTCCTGCTGTAGAATTCATTATAGACAGTTGGTGGAGCGGGAGCATGTGGAGTCACTGAGACAGAGGAGCTCGTATTAGTCCTGCTGTAGAATTCATTATAGACAGTTGGTGGAGCGGGAGCATGTGGAGTCACTGAGACAGAGGAGCTCGTATTAGTCCTGCTGTAGAATTCATTATAGACAGTTGGTGGAGCAGGAGCATGTGGAGTCACTGAGACAGAGGAGCTCGTATTAGTCCTGCTGTAGAATTCATTATAGACAGTTGGTGGAGCGGGAGCATGTGGAGTCACTGAGACAGAGGAGCTCGTATTAGTCCTGCTGTAGAATTCATTATAGACAGTTGGTGGAGCGGGAGCATGTGGAGTCACTGAGACAGAGGAGCTCGTATTAGTCCTGCTGTAGAATTCATTATAGACAGTTGGTGGAGCGGGAGCATGTGGAGTCACTGAGACAGAGGAGCTCGTATTAGTCCTGCTGTAGAATTCATTATAGACAGTTGGTGGAGCGGGAGCATGTGGAGTCACTGAGACAGAGGAGCTCGTATTAGTCCTGCTGTAGAATTCATTATAGACAGTTGGTGGAGCGGGAGCATGTGGAGTCACTGAGACAGAGGAGCTCGTATTAGTCCTGCTGTAGAATTCATTATAGACAGTTGGTGGAGCGGGAGCATGTGGAGTCACTGAGACAGAGGAGCTCGTATTAGTCCTGCTGTAGAATTCATTATAGACAGTTGGTGGAGCGGGAGCATGTGGAGTCACTGAGACAGAGGAGCTCGTATTAGTCCTGCTGTAGAATTCCTAGACAGTTGTAGAATTCATTATAGACAGTTGGTGGAGCGGGAGCATGTGGAGTCACTGAGACAGAGGAGCTCGTATTAGTCCTGCTGTAGAATTCATTATAGACAGTTGGTGGAGCGGGAGCATGTGGAGTCACTGAGACAGAGGAGCTCGTATTAGTCCTGCTGTAGAAGTTTCATTATAGACAGTTGGTGGAGACAGTTGGTGGAGGAGCATGTGGAGTCACGGAGACAGAGGAGCTCGTATTAGTCCTGCTGTAGAATTCATTATAGACAGTTGGTGGAGCGGGAGCATGTGGAGTCACTGAGACAGAGGAGCTCGTATTAGTCCTGCTGTAGAATTCATTATAGACAGTTGGTGGAGCGGGAGCATGTGGAGTCACTGAGACAGAGGAGCTCGTATTAGTCCTGCTGTAGAATTCATTATAGACAGTTGGTGGAGCGGGAGCATGTGGAGTCACTGAGACAGAGGAGCTCGTATTAGTCCTGCTGTAGAATTCATTATAGACAGTTGGTGGAGCGGGAGCATGTGGAGTCACTGAGACAGAGGAGCTCGTATTAGTCCTGCTGTAGAATTCATTATAGACAGTTGGTGGAGCGGGAGCATGTGGAGTCACTGAGACAGAGGAGCTCGTATTAGTCCTGCTGTAGAATTCATTATAGACAGTTGGTGGAGCGGGAGCATGTGGAGTCACTGAGACAGAGGAGCTCGTATTAGTCCTGCTGTAGAATTCATTATAGACAGTTGGTGGAGCGGGAGCATGTGGAGTCACTGAGACAGAGGAGCTCGTATTAGTCCTGCTGTAGAATTCATTATAGACAGTTGGTGGAGCGGGAGCATGTGGAGTCACTGAGACAGAGGAGCTCGTATTAGTCCTGCTGTAGAATTCATTATAGACAGTTGGTGGAGCGGGAGCATGTGGAGTCACTGAGACAGAGGAGCTCGTATTAGTCCTGCTGTAGAATTCATTATAGACAGTTGGTGGAGCAGGAGCATGTGGAGTCACGGAGACAGAGGAGCTCGTATTAGTCCTGCTGTAGAATTCATTATAGACAGTTGGTGGAGCGGGAGCATGTGGAGTCACTGAGACAGAGGAGCTCGTATTAGTCCTGCTGTAGAATTCATTATAGACAGTTGGTGGAGCAGGAGCATGTGGAGTCACTGAGACAGAGGAGCTCGTATTAGTCCTGCTGTAGAATTCATTATAGACAGTTGGTGGAGCGGGAGCATGTGGAGTCACTGAGACAGAGGAGCTCGTATTAGTCCTGCTGTAGAATTCATTATAGACAGTTGGTGGAGCAGGAGCATGTGGAGTCACTGAGACAGAGGAGCTCGTATTAGTCCTGCTGTAGAATTCATTATAGACAGTTGGTGGAGCGGGAGCATGTGGAGTCACTGAGACAGAGGAGCTCGTATTAGTCCTGCTGTAGAATTCATTATAGACAGTTGGTGGAGCAGGAGCATGTGGAGTCACTGAGACAGAGGAGCTCGTATTAGTCCTGCTGTAGAATTCATTATAGACAGTTGGTGGAGCGGGAGCATGTGGAGTCACTGAGACAGAGGAGCTCGTATTAGTCCTGCTGTAGAATTCATTATAGACAGTTGGTGGAGCGGGAGCATGTGGAGTCACTGAGACAGAGGAGCTCGTATTAGTCCTGCTGTAGAATTCATTATAGACAGTTGGTGGAGCAGGAGCATGTGGAGTCACTGAGACAGAGGAGCTCGTATTAGTCCTGCTGTAGAATTCATTATAGACAGTTGGTGGAGCGGGAGCATGTGGAGTCACTGAGACAGAGGAGCTCGTATTAGTCCTGCTGTAGAATTCATTATAGACAGTTGGTGGAGCAGGAGCATGTGGAGTCACTGAGACAGAGGAGCTCGTATTAGTCCTGCTGTAGAATTCATTATAGACAGTTGGTGGAGCAGGAGCATGTGGAGTCACTGAGACAGAGGAGCTCGTATTAGTCCTGCTGTAGAATTCATTATAGACAGTTGGTGGAGCAGGAGCATGTGGAGTCACTGAGACAGAGGAGCTCGTATTAGTCCTGCTGTAGAATTCATTATAGACAGTTGGTGGAGCAGGAGCATGTGGAGTCACTGAGACAGAGGAGCTCGTATTAGTCCTGCTGTAGAATTCATTATAGACAGTTGGTGGAGCAGGAGCATGTGGAGTCACTGAGACAGAGGAGCTCGTATTAGTCCTGCTGTAGAATTCATTATAGACAGTTGGTGGAGCAGGAGCATGTGGAGTCACTGAGACAGAGGAGCTCGTATTAGTCCTGCTGTAGAATTCATTATAGACAGTTGGTGGAGCAGGAGCATGTGGAGTCACTGAGACAGAGGAGCTCGTATTAGTCCTGCTGTGAATTCATTATAGACATTCATTATAGAGTCCTGCTGTAGAATTCATTATAGACAGTTGGTGGAGCAGGAGCATGTGGAGTCACTGAGACAGAGGAGCTCGTATTAGTCCTGCTGTAGAATTCATTATAGACAGTTGGTGGAGCAGGAGCATGTGGAGTCACTGAGACAGAGGAGCTCGTATTAGTCCTGCTGTAGAATTCATTATAGACAGTTGGTGGAGCAGGAGCATGTGGAGTCACTGAGACAGAGGAGCTCGTATTAGTCCTGCTGTAGAATTCATTATAGACAGTTGGTGGAGCAGGAGCATGTGGAGTCACTGAGACAGAGGAGCTCGTATTAGTCCTGCTGTAGAATTCATTATAGACAGTTGGTGGAGCAGGAGCATGTGGAGTCACTGAGACAGAGGAGCTCGTATTAGTCCTGCTGTAGAATTCATTATAGACAGTTGGTGGAGCAGGAGCATGTGGAGTCACTGAGACAGAGGAGCTCGTATTAGTCCTGCTGTAGAATTCATTATAGACAGTTGGTGGAGCAGGAGCATGTGGAGTCACTGAGACAGAGGAGCTCGTATTAGTCCTGCTGTAGAATTCATTATAGACAGTTGGTGGAGCAGGAGCATGTGGAGTCACTGAGACAGAGGAGCTCGTATTAGTCCTGCTGTAGAATTCATTATAGACAGTTGGTGGAGCAGGAGCATGTGGAGTCACTGAGACAGAGGAGCTCGTATTAGTCCTGCTGTAGAATTCATTATAGACAGTTGGTGGAGCAGGAGCATGTGGAGTCACTGAGACAGAGGAGCTCGTATTAGTCCTGCTGTAGAATTCATTATAGACAGTTGGTGGAGCAGGAGCATGTGGAGTCACTGAGACAGAGGAGCTCGTATTAGTCCTGCTGTAGAATTCATTATAGACAGTTGGTGGAGCAGGAGCATGTGGAGTCAGAGGACGTATTAGTCCTGCTGTGAGACAGAGGAGCTCGTATTAGTCCTGCTGTAGAATTCATTATAGACAGTTGGTGGAGCAGGAGCATGTGGAGTCACTGAGACAGAGGAGCTCGTATTAGTCCTGCTGTAGAATTCATTATAGACAGTTGGTGGAGCAGGAGCATGTGGAGTCACTGAGACAGAGGAGCTCGTATTAGTCCTGCTGTAGAATTCATTATAGACAGTTGGTGGAGCAGGAGCATGTGGAGTCACTGAGACAGAGGAGCTCGTATTAGTCCTGCTGTAGAATTCATTATAGACAGTTGGTGGAGCAGGAGCATGTGGAGTCACTGAGACAGAGGAGCTCGTATTAGTCCTGCTGTAGAATTCATTATAGACAGTTGGTGGAGCAGGAGCATGTGGAGTCACTGAGACAGAGGAGCTCGTATTAGTCCTGCTGTAGAATTCATTATAGACAGTTGGTGGAGCAGGAGCATGTGGAGTCACTGAGACAGAGGAGCTCGTATTAGTCCTGCTGTAGAATTCATTATAGACAGTTGGTGGAGCAGGAGCATGTGGAGTCACTGAGACAGAGGAGCTCGTATTAGTCCTGCTGTAGAATTCATTATAGACAGTTGGTGGAGCAGGAGCATGTGGAGTCACTGAGACAGAGGAGCTCGTATTAGTCCTGCTGTAGAATTCATTATAGACAGTTGGTGGAGCAGGAGCATGTGGAGTCACTGAGACAGAGGAGCTCGTATTAGTCCTGCTGTAGAATTCATTATAGACAGTTGGTGGAGCAGGAGCATGTGGAGTCACTGAGACAGAGGAGCTCGTATTAGTCCTGCTGTAGAATTCATTATAGACAGTTGGTGGAGCAGGAGCATGTGGAGTCACTGAGACAGAGGAGCTCGTATTAGTCCTGCTGTAGAATTCATTATAGACAGTTGGTGGAGCAGGAGCATGTGGAGTCACTGAGACAGAGGAGCTCGTATTAGTCCTGCTGTAGAATTCATTATAGACAGTTGGTGGAGCAGGAGCATGTGGAGTCACTGAGACAGAGGAGCTCGTATTAGTCCTGCTGTAGAATTCATTATAGACAGTTGGTGGAGCAGGAGCATGTGGAGTCACTGAGACAGAGGAGCTCGTATTAGTCCTGCTGTAGAATTCATTATAGACAGTTGGTGGAGCAGGAGCATGTGGAGTCACTGAGACAGAGGAGCTCGTATTAGTCCTGCTGTAGAATTCATTATAGACAGTTGGTGGAGCAGGAGCATGTGGAGTCACTGAGACAGAGGAGCTCGTATTAGTCCTGCTGTAGAATTCATTATAGACAGTTGGTGGAGCAGGAGCATGTGGAGTCACTGAGACAGAGGAGCTCGTATTAGTCCTGCTGTAGAATTCATTATAGACAGTTGGTGGAGCAGGAGCATGTGGAGTCACTGAGACAGAGGAGCTCGTATTAGTCCTGCTGTAGAATTCATTATAGACAGTTGGTGGAGCAGGAGCATGTGGAGTCACTGAGACAGAGGAGCTCGTATTAGTCCTGCTGTAGAATTCATTATAGACAGTTGGTGGAGCAGGAGCATGTGGAGTCACTGAGACAGAGGAGCTCGTATTAGTCCTGCTGTAGAATTCATTATAGACAGTTGGTGGAGCAGGAGCATGTGGAGTCACTGAGACAGAGGAGCTCGTATTAGTCCTGCTGTAGAATTCATTATAGACAGTTGGTGGAGCAGGAGCATGTGGAGTCACTGAGACAGAGGAGCTCGTATTAGTCCTGCTGTAGAATTCATTATAGACAGTTGGTGGAGGAGCAGGAGCATGTGGAGTCACTGGAGAGAGCAGAGGAGCTCGTATTAGTCCTGCTGTAGAATTCATTATAGACAGTTGGTGGAGCAGGAGCATGTGGAGTCACTGAGACAGAGGAGCTCGTATTAGTCCTGCTGTAGAATTCATTATAGACAGTTGGTGGAGCAGGAGCATGTGGAGTCACTGAGACAGAGGAGCTCGTATTAGTCCTGCTGTAGAATTCATTATAGACAGTTGGTGGAGCAGGAGCATGTGGAGTCACTGAGACAGAGGAGCTCGTATTAGTCCTGCTGTAGAATTCATTATAGACAGTTGGTGGAGCAGGAGCATGTGGAGTCACTGAGACAGAGGAGCTCGTATTAGTCCTGCTGTAGAATTCATTATAGACAGTTGGTGGAGCAGGAGCATGTGGAGTCACTGAGACAGAGGAGCTCGTATTAGTCCTGCTGTAGAATTCATTATAGACAGTTGGTGGAGCAGGAGCATGTGGAGTCACTGAGACAGAGGAGCTCGTATTAGTCCTGCTGTAGAATTCATTATAGACAGTTGGTGGAGCAGGAGCATGTGGAGTCACTGAGACAGAGGAGCTCGTATTAGTCCTGCTGTAGAATTCATTATAGACAGTTGGTGGAGCAGGAGCATGTGGAGTCACTGAGACAGAGGAGCTCGTATTAGTCCTGCTGTAGAATTCATTATAGACAGTTGGTGGAGCGGGAGCATGTGGAGTCACTGAGACAGAGGAGCTCGTATTAGTCCTGCTGTAGAATTCATTATAGACAGTTGGTGGAGCAGGAGCATGTGGAGTCACTGAGACAGAGGAGCTCGTATTAGTCCTGCTGTAGAATTCATTATAGACAGTTGGTGGAGCGGGAGCATGTGGAGTCACTGAGACAGAGGAGCTCGTATTAGTCCTGCTGTAGAATTCATTATAGACAGTTGGTGGAGCAGGAGCATGTGGAGTCACTGAGACAGAGGAGCTCGTATTAGTCCTGCTGTAGAATTCATTATAGACAGTTGGTGGAGCGGGAGCATGTGGAGTCACTGAGACAGAGGAGCTCGTATTAGTCCTGCTGTAGAATTCATTATAGACAGTTGGTGGAGCGGGAGCATGTGGAGTCACGGAGACAGAGGAGCTCGTATTAGTCCTGCTGTAGAATTCATTATAGACAGTTGGTGGAGCAGGAGCATGTGGAGTCACTGAGACAGAGGAGCTCGTATTAGTCCTGCTGTAGAATTCATTATAGACAGTTGGTGGAGCAGGAGCATGTGGAGTCACTGAGACAGAGGAGCTCGTATTAGTCCTGCTGTAGAATTCATTATAGACAGTTGGTGGAGCGGGAGCATGTGGAGTCACTGAGACAGAGGAGCTCGTATTAGTCCTGCTGTAGAATTCATTATAGACAGTTGGTGGAGCAGGAGCATGTGGAGTCACTGAGACAGAGGAGCTCGTATTAGTCCTGCTGTAGAATTCATTATAGACAGTTGGTGGAGCAGGAGCATGTGGAGTCACTGAGACAGAGGAGCTCGTATTAGTCCTGCTGTAGAATTCATTATAGACAGTTGGTGGAGCGGGAGCATGTGGAGTCACTGAGACAGAGGAGCTCGTATTAGTCCTGCTGTAGAATTCATTATAGACAGTTGGTGGAGCGGGAGCATGTGGAGTCACTGAGACAGAGGAGCTCGTATTAGTCCTGCTGTAGAATTCATTATAGACAGTTGGTGGAGCAGGAGCATGTGGAGTCACTGAGACAGAGGAGCTCGTATTAGTCCTGCTGTAGAATTCATTATAGACAGTTGGTGGAGCAGGAGCATGTGGAGTCACTGAGACAGAGGAGCTCGTATTAGTCCTGCTGTAGAATTCATTATAGACAGTTGGTGGAGCGGGAGCATGTGGAGTCACTGAGACAGAGGAGCTCGTATTAGTCCTGCTGTAGAATTCATTATAGACAGTTGGTGGAGTGGGAGCATGTGGAGTCACTGAGACAGAGGAGCTCGTATTAGTCCTGCTGTAGAATTCATTGCGGTCAGCAGGTCAAACAAATGATTAAAAACACTCTGAAAAAACGAATTATGACTCTCGAGCCAGTAAAAAGAGTCGTTCAGCTAGGGCTGGTCAAGATGAGTACTACAGTAATACTGGGATATGATGAGTACTACAGTAATACTGGGATATGATGAGTACTACAGTAATACTGGGATATGATGAGTACCACAATAATACTGGGATATGATGAGTACCACAGTAATAATACTGGGATATGATGAGTGCCACAGTAATGATATGATGAGTACCACAGTAATACTGGGATATGATGAGTACTACAGTCATACTGGGATATGATGAGTACTACAGTAATACTGGGATATGATGAGTACTACAGTAATAGTGGGATATGATGAGTACCACAGTAATGATATGATTACTACAGTAATACTGGGATATGATGAGTACTACAGTAATACTGGGATATGATGAGTACTACAGTAATACTGGGATATGATGAGTACCACAATAATACTGGGATATGATGAGTACCACAGTAATACTGGGATATGATGAGTACCACAGTAATGATATGATGAGTACCACAGTAATACTGGGATATGATGAGTACCACAGTAATGATGGGATATGATGAGTACTACAGTAATGATATGATGAGTACTACAGTAATACTGGGATATGATGAGTACTACAGTAATACTGGGATATGATGAGTACCACAGTAATGATTTGATGAGTACTACAGTAATACTGGGATATGATGAGTACCACAGTAATACTGGGATATGATGAGTATCACAGTAATACTGGGATATGATGAGTACCACAGTAATGATATGATGAGTACCACAGTAATACTGGGATATGATGAGTACCACAGTAATGATGGGATATGATGAGTACTACAGTAATGATATGATGAGTACTACAGTAATACTGGGATATGATGAGTACTACAGTAATACTGGGATATGATGAGTACCACAGTAATGATTTGATGAGTACTACAGTAATACTGTGATATGATGAGTACCACAGTAATACTGGGATATGATGAGTACCACAGTAATACTGGGATATGATGAGTACTACAGTAATACTGGGATATGATGAGTACCACAGTAATGCCTCAGAGACAGGATTTATTGGAGTACTGTTCGTCACTACTGTAGTCTAGCGTACTGTTCATCACTACTGTAATCTAGCGTACTGTTCATCACTACTGTAATCTAGCATACTGTTCATCACTACTGTAATCTAGTCTACTGTTCATCACTACTGTAATCTAGCGTACTGTTCATCACTACTGTAATCTAGTCTACTGTTCATCACTACTGTAATCTAGTGTACTGTTCATCACTACTGTAATCTAGTCTACTGTTTGTCACTACTGTAATCTAGAGTACTGTTCATCACTACTGTAATCTAGTCTACTGTTCGTCACTACTGTAATCTAGCGTGCTGTTCGTCACTACTGTAGTCTAGTCTACTGTTCGTCACTACTGTAATCTAGCGTACTGTTCATCACTGCTGTAATCTAGTCTACTGTTTGTCACTACTATAGTCTAGCGTACTGTTTGTCACTACTGTAATCTAGCGTACTGTTCGTCACTACTGGAATCTAGCGTACTGTTCATCACTACTGTAATCTAGTCTACTGTTCGTCACTACTGTAATCTAGCGTACTGTTCGTCACTACTGTAGTCTAGTCTACTGCTCGTCACTACTGTAATCTAGCGTACTGTTCATCACTGCTGTAATCTAGTCTACTGTTCGTCACTACTGTAATCTAGCGTACTGCTCGTCACTACTGTAATCTAGCGTACTGTTCATCACTGCTGTAATCTAGTCTACTGTTCGTCACTACTGTAATCTAGCGTAATGTTCGTCACTACTGTAGTCTAACGTACTGTTCATCACTACTGTAATCTAGTCTACTGTTCGTCACTACTGTAGTCTAGCGTACTGTTAATCCCTGTTGGTTCTACTGTAACAGCTTCGCTGCTGTTTTATTTAACCAGCAGGAAGTGTTATTGAGGTCAGAAAATATTTTTTTCTAGGGCAGACCTACCTGTTCTCTTTGTACTGTCCCAGGGGGACTCGTTGTGAACCTCAGCTCCCTCTTGGCTGCCATCCAACTCTACTCACATGTACACCTCTAGGCATGTTTCCATGGAGACGACAGGGGGAGCCGCTGATCAGACCCATGTTAATTAGTGACAATAGAACAGAACGGTTAATCTATTATTTTCCAGAGATTGCGTCGGCTTCGTGCATTGGCTGCTAGGACTTCCTTCTTTCTCTCTGTGAGTCTTCCTCTTCCTGTTTTCCTTGTGCATCCTGGGAGATACCAAGTTACAGCCCAGAGGATCCTGGAGAGTGGATATGAACATATGCACGTTTCTCCCTGTCAGGGGTTTTACCTAATGGCCTGGTGGTCAACAGAGATCAAAATCTAGATGTGAATTAGGGTTAGTTTACAGATTGACCGGGTGAAGGTTAGGGTTATAGATGTGAGTTAGTGTGAATTAGAGTAGGGTTAGCTCACCGGCTAACAGGCTACAGGGTGAAGGTTAGGGTTATAGATGTGAGTTAGTGTGAATTAGAGTAGGGTTAGCTCACAGGCTAACAGGCTACAGGGTGAAGGTTAGGGTTATAGATGTGAGTTAGTGTGAATTAGAGTAGGGTTAGCTCACAGGCTAACAGGCTACAGGGTGAAGGTTAGGGTTATAGATGTGAGTTAGAGTAGGGTTAGCTCACAGGCTAACAGGCTACAGGGTGAAGGTTAGGGTTATAGATGTGAGTTAGTGTGAATTAGAGTAGGGTTAGCTCACAGGCTAACAGGATAACAGGCTACAGGGTGAAGGTTAGGGTTATAGATGTGAGTTAGTGTGAATTAGAGTAGGGTTAGCTCACAGGCTAACAGGCTACAGGGTGAAGGTTAGGGTTATAAATGTGAGTTAGTGTGAATTAGAGTTAGCTCACAGGCTAACAGGCCACAGGGTGAGGGTGAGGGTTAGGGTTATAGATGTCAGAGGTGTGAATCTATTACAGTTAACACTGATCTCTGGGGTTAAAGGTCAGGGCTGGAGGTTGGCCTGTTAGCTCTGTAGCGTATTAGCTAACCTTAACTCCTTTAGGCCTGTTAGCTCTGCAGCGTGTTAGCTAACCTTAACTCCTTTAGGCCTATTAGCCCTGTAGCGTGTTAGCTAACCATAACTCCTTTAGGCCTATTAGCCCTGTAGCGTGTTAGCTAACCATAACTCCTGTAGGCCTGTTAGCCCTGTAGCGTGTTAGCTAACCATAACTCCTTTAGGGCTGTTAGCCCTGTAGTGTGTTAGTTAACCATAACTCCTGTAGGCCTGTTAGCTAACCATTACTCCTTTAGGCCTTAGCATGTTAACTAATCCTAACCATTTTTCAGTCCCAACCTGACAGGGTGGAACCACAGCAGGGCGTTCTCTTTCTCACAACATCTCTGAACATGCACTCAAATCCAGCTGTTATGACAGAAGTACTTGGATAACAGATCACACATATCCATGTCAGGCAGACTGAATGATGTCATTTGTCATTTGATCACCCAGATGCAGTAGTATATTTGTAGTGTATTTGAGGTTTAAAAGGGTTTATGAAGTTTTTTAATTCCACTTTTTCCCTGAAGAAAAATGTATCAACCTTTAGAAAAATGTCCAGAAAATTATAATCCACATAATAATTTCTTGTTGCTGCAAGATTATTTTCCTGCTGTAGCAAACTGGCTCAGATTAAGATCCGACATCTGTAGGTGGAGCCTGTATGCAGATAGTCCTCTGACATCATATGCTCTAAGAATGTCAGAATGTTGTGAGGTCATCGGGGGTTGTCATTTGTCTCTCTCTATCTCAATAATCCTGAGCAGGAATCACATGAAGGCTTCAGTAATATGACAGGCTCCGACTGTACCCAGCTTAGCTCTGTCCACTGTAACCAGCCTAGCTCTGTCCACTGTAACCAGCCTAGCTCTGTCCACTGTAACCTAGCTCTGTCCACTGTAACCAGCCTAGCTCTGTCCACTGTAACCAGCCTAGCTCTGTCCACTGTAACCCGCCTAGCTCTGTCCACTGTAACCAGTCTAGCTCTGTCCACTGTAACCAGCCTAGCTCTGTCCACTAACCAGCCTAGCACTGTCCACTGTAACCAGCCTAGCTCTGTCCACTGTAACCCGCCTAGCTCTGTCCACTATAACCAGTCTAGCTCTGTCCACTGTAACCAGCCTAGCTCTGTCCACTGTAACCAGCCTAGCTCTGTCCACTGTAACCAGTATAGCTCTGTCCACTGTAACCAGCCTAGCTCTGTCCACTGTAACATCTTAGCTCCGTCCACTGTAACCTAGCTCTGTCCACTGTAACCAGCCTAGCTCTGTCCACTGTAACCTAGCTCTGTCCACTGTAACCAGTCTAGCTCTGTCCACTGTAACCTAGCTCTGTCCACTGTAACCCAGCTCTGTCCACTGTAAACTAGCTCTGTCCACTGTAACCTAGCTCTGTCCACTGTAACCAGCCTAGCTCTGTCCGCTGTACCCTAGCTCTGTCCACTGTAACCAGCCTAGCTCTGTGCACTGTAACCAGCCTAGCTCTGTCTACTGTAACCAGCCTAGCTCTGTCCACTGTAACCAGCCTAGCTCTGTCCACTGTACCCTAGCTCTGTCCACTGTAACCGGCCTAGCTCTGTCCACTGTAACCTAGCTCTGTCCACTGTAACCTAGCTCTGTCCACTGTAACCAGCCTAGCACTGTCTACTGTAACCAGCCTAGCTCTGTCCACTGTAACCAGCCTAGCTCTGTCCACTGTAACCTAGCGCTGGATGTATCCAAAGTGGAAGGACTATTGTGCATGACATGGTGGATGGTTGCAGGCAGGTGTGTTATTTGTTTGAAGGAGAAGCATGGGCACCTCAGTTGGCCCTTTGGCATGTCTATTCCTCATGCTCTCCACGGAGGTGTAGACGATTAGTATCGCCATGAGATCCTGGTATGGTGCAGCTACATCACCCATGAGGTCCTGGCATGGTGCCAGCTACATCACCCATGAGGTCCTGTCATGGTGCCAGCTACATCACCCATGAGGTCCTGGCATGGTGCCAGCTACATCACTCTGAACCTGCCTGTGTCCTCCTGACTCCAGAAGCTATAGCTATGGCCTCTAAAGGGGTTTTCACAATACTGAGCCTGCTGTGAGGTGTCCTGAAGGTCTACTACACCTGTTATGAGGTGTCCTGAAGGCCTACTACACCTGCGGTGAGGTGTCCTGAAGGTCTACTACACCTGATGTGAGGTGTCCTGAAGGCCTACTACACCTGTTGTGAGGTGTCCTGAAGGCCTACTACACCTGTTGTGAGGTGTCCTGAAGGCCTACTACACCTGTTGTGGGGTGTCCTGAAGGCCTACTACACCTGTTGTGGGGTGTCCTGAAGGCCTACTACACCTGATGTGAGGTGTCCTGAAGGACTACTACACCTGTTGTGAGGTGTCCTGAAGGCCTACTACACCTGTTGTGAGGTGTCCTGAAGGCCTACTACACCTGTTGTGGGGTGTCCTGAAGGCCTACTACACCTGTTGTGGGGTGTCCTGAAGGCCTACTACACCTGATGTGAGGTGTCCTGAAGGACTACTACACCTGTTGTGAGGTGTCCTGAAGGCCTACTACACCTGTTGTGAGGTGTCCTGAAGGCCTACTACACCTGATGTGAGGTGTCTTACTACACCTGCTGTGAGGTGTCCTGAAGGCCTACTACACCTGTTGTGAGGTGTCCTGAAGGCCTACTACACCTGATGTGAGGTGTCCTGTAGTCTTAAGTAGAGATAACTAACCAGAGGAAAGCTAACCTAAGTGAGCCTTACTGTATGCCTATGCCTGCTGTGAAGTCAATGTCCTGTAATCTCTGTGTTTCAGGGGTTGTACCTGCTGCAGTAAAACAAACTACCTGTTGTGTCTCTGTGTTTCAGGTGATGTACCTGCTGCAGTAAAACTAACTACCTGTTGTGTCTCTGTGTTTCAGGTGATGTACCTGCAGTAGTAAAACTAACTACCTGTTGTGTCTCTGTGTTTCAGGTGATGTACCTGCAGCAGTAAACCTGTTGTGTCTCTGTGTTTCAGGTGATGTACCTGCAGCAGTAAAACTAACTAGTCTCTCTTAAGTAGAGATAACTAACCAGAGGAAAGCTAACCTAAGTGAGCCTTACGGTATGCCTATGCCTGCTGTGAAGTCAATGTCCTGTAATCTCTGTGTTTCAGGGGTTGTACCTGCTGCAGTAAAACAAACTACCTGTTGTGTCTCTGTGTTTCAGGTGATGTACCTGCTGCAGTAAAACTAACTACCTGTTGTGTCTCTGTGTTTCAGGTGATGTACCTGCTGCAGTAAAACTAACTACCTGTTGTGTCTCTGTGTTTCAGGTGATGTACCTGCAGCAGTAAACCTGTTGTGTCTCTGTGTTTCAGGTGATGTACCTGCAGCAGGGGGAGCTGAGCAGAGACAAGGTGTTTCCTATGCACCCCACCAGTATTAATGGAGTAGAGGACATGTCTACTCTGGCCGAACTACATGAAGCTGCCATCATGTACAACCTTTACCTGCGCTACCAGAAGGACTGCATCTATGTAAGATACTGTTATAGTCCAACCCTCCCAGACAGACATTATCTATGTAAGACAGTGTTATAGTCCAACCCTCCCAGACAGGCATTATCTATGTAAGACAGTGTTATAGTCCAACCCTCCCAGACAGACATTATCTATTATCTATGTAAGACAGTGTTATAGTCCAACCCTCCCAGACAGACATTATCTATGTAAGATACTGTTATAGTCCAACCCTCCCAGACAGACATTATCTATGTAAGACAGTGTTATAGTCCAACCCTCCCAGACAGACATTATCTATGTAAGACAGTGTTATAGTCCAACCCTCCCAGACATACATTATCTATGTAAGACAGTGTTATAGTCCAACCCTCCCAGACAGACATTATCTATGTAAGCCAGTGTTATAGTCCAACCCTCCCAGACAGGCATTATCTATGTAAGACAGTGTTATAGTCCAACCCTCCCAAACAGACATTATCTATGTAAGACAGTGTTATAGTCCAACCCTCCCAGACAGACATTATCTATGTAAGACAGTGTTATAGTCCAACCCTCCCAGACAGGCATTATCTATGTAAGACAGTGTTATAGTCCAACCCTCCCAGACAGACATTATCTATTATCTATGTAAGACAGTGTTATAGTCCAACCCTCCCAGACAGACATTATCTATGTAAGATACTGTTATAGTCCAACCCTCCCAGACAGACATTATCTATGTAAGACAGTGTTATAGTCCAACCCTCCCAGACAGACATTATCTATGTAAGACAGTGTTATAGTCCAACCCCCCCAGACAGCATTATCTATGTAAGACAGTGTTATAGTCCAACCCTCCCAGACAGACATTATCTATGTAAGATACTGTTATAGTCCAACCCTCCCAGACAGACATTATCTATGTAAGACAGTGTTATAGTCCAACCCTCCCAGACAGACATTATCTATGTAAGACAGTGTTATAGTTCAACCCTCCCAGACAGACATTATATATTATCTATGTAAGACAGTGTTATAGTCCAACCCTCCCAGACAGACATTATCTATTATCTATGTAAGTAGACCATAGTAGGACTGGTCTACCTCCCCTTGGGGAACCGGGCCCTGGACCATAGTAGGACTGCTCTACCTCCCCTTGGGGAACCGGGCCCTGGACCATAGTAGGACTGCTCTACCTCCCCTTGGGGAACCGGGCCCTGGACCGTAGTAGGACTGCTCTAGCTCCCCTTGGGGAACCGGGCCCTGGACCCTAGTAGGACTGCTCTACCTCCCCTTGGGGAACCGGGCCCTGGACCATAGTAGGACTGCTCTACCTCCCCTTGGGGAACCGGGCCCTGGACCGTAGTAGGACTGCTCTACCTCCCCTTGGAGAACCGGGCCCTGGACCATATTAGGACTGCTCTACCTCCCCTTGGGGAACCGGGCCCTGGACCATAGTAGGACTGCTCTACCTCCCCTTGGGGAACCGGGCCCTGGACCGTAGTAGGACTGGTCAACCTCCCCTTGGGGAACCGGGCCCTGGACCATAGTAGGACTGGTCTACCTCCCCTTGGGGAACCGGGCCCTGGACCGTAGTAGGACTGGTCTACCTGCCCTTGGGGAACCGGACCCTGGACCATAGTAGGACTGCTCTACCTCCCCTTGGGGAACCGGGCCCTGGACCATAGTAGGACTGCTCTACCTCCCCTTGGGGAACCGGGCCCTGGACCATAGTAGGACTGGTCTACCTCCCCTTGGGGAACCGGGCCCTGGACCATAGTAGGACTGGTCTACCTCCCCTTGGGGAACCGGGCCCTGGACCATAGTAGGACTGGTCTACCTCCCCTTGGGGAACCGGGCCCTGGACCATAGTAGGACTGCTCTACCTCCCCTTGGGGAACCGGGCCCTGGACCATAGTAGGACTGCTCTACCTCCCATTGGGGAACCGGGCCCTGGACCGTAGTAGGACTGCTCTAGCTCCCCTTGGGGAACCGGGCCCTGGACCGTAGTATGACTGCTCTACCTCCCCTTGGGGAACCGGGCACTGAACCATAGTAGGACTGCACCACCTCCCTTTGGGGAACCGGGCCCTGGACCATAGTAGGACTGCTCTACCTCCCCTTGGGGAACCGGGCCCTGGACCGTAGTAGGACTGCTCTACCTCCCCTTGGAAAACCGGGCCCTGGACCATAGTAGGACTGCTCTACCTCCCCTTGGGGAAACGGGCTCTGGACCATAGTAGGACTGGTCTACCTCCCCTTGGGGAACCGGGCCCTGGACCATAGTAGGACTGGTCTACCTCCCCTTGGGGAACCGGGCCCTGGACCGTAGTAGGACTGGTCTACCTCCCCTTGGGGAACCGGGCCCTGGACCATAGTAGGACTGCTCTAGCTCCCCTTGGGGAACCGGGCCCTGGACCATAGTAGGACTGCTCTACCTCCCCTTGGGGAACCGGGCCCTGGACCATAGTAGGACTGCTCTACCTCCCCTTGGGGAACCGGGCCCTGCACCGTAGTAGGACTGCTCTAGCTCCCCTTGGGGAACCGGGCCCTGGACCGTAGTAGGACTGCTCTACCTCCCCTTGGGGAACCGGGCACTGAACCATAGTAGGACTGCACCACCTCCCTTTTGGGAACCGGGCCCTGGACCATAGTAGGACTGCTCTACCTCCCCTTAGGGAACCGGGCCCTGGACCGTAGTAGGACTGCTCTACCTCCCCTTGGAAAACCGGGCCCTGGACCATAGTAGGACTGCTCTACCTCCCCTTGGGGAACCGGGCCCTGCACCATAGTAGGACTGGTCTACCTCCCCTTGGGGAACCGGGCCCTGGACCATAGTAGGACTGGTCTACCTCTCCTTGGGGAACCGGGCCCTGGACCGTAGTAGGACTGGTCTACCTGCCCTTGGGGAACCGGGCCCTGGACCATAGTAGGACTGGTCTACCTCCCCTTGGGGAACCGGGCCCTGGACCATAGTAGGACTGCTCTACCTCCCCTTGGGGAACCGGGCCCTGGACCATAGTAGGACTGGTCTACCTCCCCTTGGGGAACCGGGCCCTGGACCATAGTAGGACTGGTCTACCTCCCCTTGGGGAACCGGGCCCTGGACCATAGTAGGACTGGTCTACCTCCCCTTGGGGAACCGGGCCCTGGACCATAGTAGGACTGCTCTACCTCCCCTTGGGGAACCGGGCCCTGGACCATAGTAGGACTGCTCTACCTCCCCTTGGGGAACCGGGCCCTGGACCGTAGTAGGACTGCTCTAGCTCCCCTTGGGGAACCGGGCCCTGGACCGTAGTATGACTGCTCTACCTCCCCTTGGGGAACCGGGCACTGAACCATAGTAGGACTGCACCACCTCCCTTTGGGGAACCGGGCCCTGGACCATAGTAGGACTGCTCTACCTCCCCTTGGGGAACCGGGCCCTGGACCGTAGTAGGACTGCTCTACCTCCCCTTGGAGAACCGGGCCCTGGACCATAGTAGGACTGCTCTACCTCCCCTTGGGGAACCGGGCCCTGGACCATAGTAGGACTGGTCAACCTCCCCTTGGGGAACCGGGCCCTGGACCATAGTAGGACTGGTCTACCTCCCCTTGGGGAACCGGGCCCTGGACCGTAGTAGGACTGGTCTACCTGCCCTTGGGGAACCGGGCCCTGGACCATAGTAGGACTGCTCTACCTCCCCTTGGGGAACCGGGCCCTGGACCATAGTTGGACTGCTCTACCTCCCCTTGGGGAACTGGGCCCTGGACCATAGTAGGACTGGTCTACCTCCCCTTGGGGAACCGGGCCCTGGACCATAGTAGGACTGGTCTACCTCCCCTTGGGGAACCGGGCCCTGGACCATAGTAGGACTGCTCTACCTCCCCTTGGGGAACCGGGCCCTGGACCATAGTAGGACTGCTCTACCTCCCCTTGGGGAACCGGGCCCTGGACCGTAGTAGGACTGCTCTAGCTCCCCTTGGGGAACCGGGCCCTGGACCGTAGTATGACTGCTCTACCTCCCCTTGGGGAACCGGGCACTGAACCATAGTAGGACTGCACCACCTCCCTTTGGGGAACCGGGCCCTGGACCATAGTAGGACTGCTCTACCTCCCCTCGGGGAACCGGGCCCTGGACCGTAGTAGGACTGCTCTACCTCCCCTTGGAAAACCGGGCCCTGGACCATAGTAGGACTGCTCTACCTCCCCTTGGGGAACCGGGCCCTGGACCATAGTAGGACTGGTCAACCTCCCCTTGGGGAACCGGGCCCTGGACCATAGTAGGACTGGTCTACCTCCCCTTGGGGAACCGGGCCCTGGACCATAGTAGGACTGCTCTACCTCCCCTTGGGGAACCGGGCCCTGGACCATAGTAGGACTGGTCTACCTCCCCTTGGGGAACCGGGCCCTGGACCATAGTAGGACTGGTCTACCTCCCCTTGGGGAACCGGGCCCTGGACCATAGTAGGACTGGTCTACCTCCCCTTGGGGAACCGGGCCCTGGACCATAGTAGGACTGCTCTACCTCCCCTTGGGGAACCGGGCCCTGGACCATAGTAGGACTGCTCTACCTCCCTTTGGGGAACCGGGCCCTGGACCGTAGTAGGACTGCTCTAGCTCCCCTTGGGGAACCGGGCCCTGGACCGTAGTATGACTGCTCTACCTCCCCTTGGGGAACCGGGCACTGAACCATAGTAGGACTGCACCACCTCCCTTTGGGGAACCGGGCCCTGGACCATAGTAGGACTGCTCTACCTCCCCTTGGGGAACCGGGCCCTGGACCGTAGTAGGACTGCTCTACCTCCCCTTGGAAAACCGGGCCCTGGACCATAGTAGGACTGCCCTACCTCCCCTTGGGGAAACGGGCTCTGGACCATAGTAGGACTGGTCTACCTCCCCTTGGGGAACCGGGCCCTGGACCATAGTAGGACTGGTCTACCTCCCCTTGGGGAACCGGGCCCTGGACCATAGTAGGACTGCTCTACCTCCCCTTGGGGAACTGGGCCCTGGACCATAGTAGGACTGGTCTACCTACCCTTGGGGAACCGGGCCCTGGACCATAGTAGGACTGGTCTACCTCCCCTTGGGGAACCGGGCCCTGGACCATAGTAGGACTGCTCTACCTCCCCTTGGGGAACCGGGCCCTGGACCATAGTAGGACTGCTCTACCTCCCCTTGGGGAACCGGGCCCTGGACCGTAGTAGGACTGCTCTAGCTCCCCTTGGGGAACCGGGCCCTGGACCGTAGTATGACTGCTCTACCTCCCCTTGGGGAACCGGGCACTGAACCATAGTAGGACTGCACCACCTCCCTTTGGGGAACCGGGCCCTGGACCATAGTAGGACTGCTCTACCTCCCCTTGGGGAACCGGGCCCTGGACCGTAGTAGGACTGCTCTACCTCCCCTTGGAAAACCGGGCCCTGGACCATAGTAGGACTGCTCTACCTCCCCTTGGGGAACCGGGCCCTGGACCATAGTAGGACTGGTCAACCTCCCCTTGGGGAACCGGGCCCTGGACCATAGTAGGACTGGTCTACCTCCCCTTGGGGAACCGGGCCCTGGACCATAGTAGGACTGCTCTACCTCCCCTTGGGGAACCGGGCCCTGGACCATAGTAGGACTGGTCTACCTCCCCTTGGGGAACCGGGCCCTGGACCATAGTAGGACTGGTCTACCTCCCCTTGGGGAACCGGGCCCTGGACCATAGTAGGACTGCTCTACCTCCCCTTGGGGAACCGGGCCCTGGACCATAGTAGGACTGCTCTACCTCCCTTTGGGGAACCGGGCCCTGGACCGTAGTAGGACTGCTCTAGCTCCCCTTGGGGAACCGGGCCCTGGACCGTAGTATGACTGCTCTACCTCCCCTTGGGGAACCGGGCACTGAACCATAGTAGGACTGCACCACCTCCCTTTGGGGAACCGGGCCCTGGACCATAGTAGGACTGCTCTACCTCCCCTTGGGGAACCGGGCCCTGGACCGTAGTAGGACTGCTCTACCTCCCCTTGGAAAACCGGGCCCTGGACCATAGTAGGACTGCCCTACCTCCCCTTGGGGAAACGGGCTCTGGACCATAGTAGGACTGGTCTACCTCCCCTTGGGGAACCGGGCCCTGGACCATAGTAGGACTGGTCTACCTCCCCTTGGGGAACCGGGCCCTGGACCGTAGTAGGACTGGTCTACCTCCCCTTGGGGAACCGGGCACTGAACCATAGTAGGACTGCACCACCTCCCTTTGGGGAACCGGGCCCTGGACCATAGTAGGACTGCTCTACCTCCCCTTGGGGAACCGGGCCCTGGACCGTAGTAGGACTGCTCTACCTCCCCTTGGAAAACCGGGCCCTGGACCATAGTAGGACTGCCCTACCTCCCCTTGGGGAAACGGGCTCTGGACCATAGTAGGACTGGTCTACCTCCCCTTGGGGAACCGGGCCCTGGACCATAGTAGGACTGGTCTACCTCCCCTTGGGGAACCGGGCCCTGGACCGTAGTAGGACTGGTCTACCTCCCCTTGGGGAACCGGGCCCTGGACCATAGTAGGACTGCTCTAGCTCCCCTTGGGGAACCGGGCCCTGGACCATAGTAGGACTGCTCTACCTCCCCTTGGGGAACCGGGCCCTGGACCATAGTAGGACTGCTCTACCTCCCCTTGGGGAACCGGGCCCTGCACCGTAGTAGGACTGCTCTAGCTCCCCTTGGGGAACCGGGCCCTGGACCGTAGTAGGACTGCTCTACCTCCCCTTGGGGAACCGGGCACTGAACCATAGTAGGACTGCACCACCTCCCTTTGGGGAACCGGGCCCTGGACCATAGTAGGACTGCTCTACCTCCCCTTAGGGAACCGGGCCCTGGACCGTAGTAGGACTGCTCTACCTCCCCTTGGAAAACCGGGCCCTGGACCATAGTAGGACTGCTCTACCTCCCCTTGGGGAACCGGGCCCTGCACCATAGTAGGACTGGTCTACCTCCCCTTGGGGAACCGGGCCCTGGACCATAGTAGGACTGGTCTACCTCCCCTTGGGGAACCGGGCCCTGGACCGTAGTAGGACTGGTCTACCTGCCCTTGGGGAACCGGGCCCTGGACCATAGTAGGACTGGTCTACCTCCCCTTGGGGAACCGGGCCCTGGACCATAGTAGGACTGCTCTACCTCCCCTTGGGGAACCGGGCCCTGGACCATAGTAGGACTGGTCTACCTCCCCTTGGGGAACCGGGCCCTGGACCATAGTAGGACTGGTCTACCTCCCCTTGGGGAACCGGGCCCTGGACCATAGTAGGACTGGTCTACCTCCCCTTGGGGAACCGGGCCCTGGACCATAGTAGGACTGCTCTACCTCCCCTTGGGGAACCGGGCCCTGGACCATAGTAGGACTGCTCTACCTCCCCTTGGGGAACCGGGCCCTGGACCGTAGTAGGACTGCTCTAGCTCCCCTTGGGGAACCGGGCCCTGGACCGTAGTATGACTGCTCTACCTCCCCTTGGGGAACCGGGCACTGAACCATAGTAGGACTGCACCACCTCCCTTTGGGGAACCGGGCCCTGGACCATAGTAGGACTGCTCTACCTCCCCTTGGGGAACCGGGCCCTGGACCGTAGTAGGACTGCTCTACCTCCCCTTGGAAAACCGGGCCCTGGACCATAGTAGGACTGCTCTACCTCCCCTTGGGGAACCGGGCCCTGGACCATAGTAGGACTGGTCAACCTCCCCTTGGGGAACCGGGCCCTGGACCATAGTAGGACTGGTCTACCTCCCCTTGGGGAACCGGGCCCTGGACCGTAGTAGGACTGGTCTACCTGCCCTTGGGGAACCGGGCCCTGGACCATAGTAGGACTGCTCTACCTCCCCTTGGGGAACCGGGCCCTGGACCATAGTAGGACTGCTCTACCTCCCCTTGGGGAACCGGGCCCTGGACCATAGTAGGACTGGTCTACCTCCCCTTGGGGAACCGGGCCCTGGACCATAGTAGGACTGGTCTACCTCCCCTTGGGGAACCGGGCCCTGGACCATAGTAGGACTGCTCTACCTCCCCTTGGGGAACCGGGCCCTGGACCATAGTAGGACTGCTCTACCTCCCCTTGGGGAACCGGGCCCTGGACCTTAGTAGGACTGCTCTAGCTCCCCTTGGGGAACCGGGCCCTGGACCGTAGTATGACTGCTCTACCTCCCCTTGGGGAACCGGGCACTGAACCATAGTAGGACTGCACCACCTCCCTTTGGGGAACCGGGCCCTGGACCATAGTAGGACTGCTCTACCTCCCCTTGGGGAACCGGGCCCTGGACCGTAGTAGGACTGCTCTACCTCCCCTTGGAAAACCGGGCCCTGGACCATAGTAGGACTGCTCTACCTCCCCTTGGGGAACCGGGCCCTGGACCATAGTAGGACTGGTCAACCTCCCCTTGGGGAACCGGGCCCTGGACCATAGTAGGACTGGTCTACCTCCCCTTGGGGAACCGGGCCCTGGACCGTAGTAGGACTGGTCTACCTGCCCTTGGGGAACCGGGCCCTGGACCATAGTAGGACTGCTCTACCTCCCCTTGGGGAACCGGGCCCTGGACCATAGTAGGACTGCTCTACCTCCCCTTGGGGAACCGGGCCCTGGACCATAGTAGGACTGGTCTACCTCCCCTTGGGGAACCGGGCCCTGGACCATAGTAGGACTGGTCTACCTCCCCTTGGGGAACCGGGCCCTGGACCATAGTAGGACTGGTCTACCTCCCCTTGGGGAACCGGGCCCTGGACCATAGTAGGACTGGTCTACCTCCCCTTGGGGAACCGGGCCCTGGACCATAGTAGGACTGGTCTACCTCCCCTTGGGGAACCGGGCCCTGGACCATAGTAGGACTGCTCTACCTCCCCTTGGGGAACCGGGCCCTGGACCATAGTAGGACTGCTCTACCTCCCTTTGGGGAACCGGGCCCTGGACCGTAGTAGGACTGCTCTAGCTCCCCTTGGGGAACCGGGCCCTGGACCGTAGTATGACTGCTCTACCTCCCCTTGGGGAACCGGGCACTGAACCATAGTAGGACTGCACCACCTCCCTTTGGGGAACCGGGCCCTGGACCATAGTAGGACTGCTCTACCTCCCCTTGGGGAACCGGGCCCTGGACCATAGTAGGACTGCTCTACCTCCCCTTGGGGAACCGGGCCCTGGACCATAGTAGGACTGGTCTACCTCCCCTTGGGGAACCGGGCCCTGCACCATAGTAGGACTGGTCTACCTCCCCTTGGGGAACCGGGCCCTGGACCATAGTAGGACTGGTCTACCTCCCCTTGGGGAACCGGGCCCTGGACCATAGTAGGACTGGTCTACCTCCCCTTGGGGAACCGGGCCCTGGACCATAGTAGGACTGGTCTACCTCCCCTTGGGGAACCGGGCCCTGGACCATAGTAGGACTGCTCTACCTCCCCTTGGGGAACCGGGCCCTGGACCATAGTAGGACTGCTCTACCTCCCCTTGGGGAACCGGGCCCTGGACCGTAGTAGGACTGCTCTAGCTCCCCTTGGGGAACCGGGCCCTGGACCGTAGTATGACTGCTCTACCTCCCCTTGGGGAACCGGGCACTGAACCATAGTAGGACTGGTCCACCTCCCTTTGGGGAACCGGGCCCTGGACCATAGTAGGACTGCTCTACCTCCCCTTGGGGAACCGGGCCCTGGACCGTAGTAGGAATGCTCTACCTCCCCTTGGAAAACCGGGCCCTGGACCATAGTAGGACTGCTCTACCTCCCCTTGGGGAAACGGGCTCTGGACCATAGTAGGACTGGTCTACCTCCCCTTGGGGAACCGGGCCCTGGACCATAGTAGGACTGGTCTACCTCCCCTTGGGGAACCGGGCCCTGGACCGTAGTAGGACTGGTCTACCTCCCCTTGGGGAACCGGGCCCTGGACCATAGTAGGACTGCTCTAGCTCCCCTTGGGGAACCGGGCCCTGGACCATAGTAGGACTGCTCTACCTCCCCTTGGGGAACCGGGCCCTGGACCATAGTAGGACTGCTCTACCTCCCCTTGGGGAACCGGGCCCTGCACCGTAGTAGGACTGCTCTAGCTCCCCTTGGGGAACCGGGCCCTGGACCGTAGTAGGACTGCTCTACCTCCCCTTGGGGAACCGGGCACTGAACCATAGTAGGACTGCACCACCTCCCTTTGGGGAACCGGGCCCTGGACCATAGTAGGACTACTCTACCTCCCCTTGGGGAACCGGGCCCTGGACCGTAGTAGGACTGCTCTACCTCCCCTTGGAAAACCGGGCCCTGGACCATAGTAGGACTGCTCTACCTCCCCTTGGGGAACCGGGCCCTGCACCATAGTAGGACTGGTCTACCTCCCCTTGGGGAACCGGGCCCTGGACCATAGTAGGACTGGTCTACCTCCCCTTGGGGAACCGGGCCCTGGACCTTAGTAGGACTGCTCTACCTCCCCTTGGGGAACCGGGCCCTGGACCGTAGTAGGACTGCTCTTCCTCCCCTTGGGGAACCGGGCCCTGGACCATAATAGGACTGCTCTACCTCCCCTTGGGGAACCGGGCCCTGGACCATAGTAGGACTGCTCTACCTCCCCTTGGGGAACCGGGCCCTGGACCGTAGCAGGACTGGTCTACTTCCCCTTGGGGAACCGGGCCCTGGACCATAGTAGGACTGCTCTTCCTCCCCTTGGGGAACCGGGCCCTGGACCATAATAGGACTGCTCTACCTCCCCTTGGGGAACCGGGCCCTGGACCATAGTAGGACTGCTCTACCTCCCCTTGGGGAACCGGGCCCTGGACCGTAGCAGGACTGGTCTACTTCCCCTTGGGGAACCGGGCCCTGGACCATAGTAGGACTGGTCTACCTCCCCTTGGGGAACCGGGCCCTGGACCATAGTAGGACTGCTCTACCTCCCCTTGGGGAACCGGGCCCTGGACCATAGTAGGACTGCTCTTCCTCCCCTTGGGGAACCGGGCCCTGGACCATAGTATGACTGCTCTACCTCCCCTTGGGGAACGGGGCCCTGGACCATAGTAGGACTGCTCTACCTCCCCTTGGGGAACCCGGGCCCTGGACAATAGTAGGACTGCTCTACCTCCCCTTGGGGAACCGGGCCCTGGACCATAGTAGGACTGCTCTACCTCCCCTTGGAGAACCGGGCCCTGGACCATAGTAGGACTGCTCTACCTCCCTTTGAGGAACCGGGCCCTGAACCATAGTAGGACTGCTCTAGCTCCCCTTGGGGAACCGGGCCCTGGACCGTAGTAGGACTGGTCTACCTCCCCTTGGGGAACCGGGCCCTGGACCGTAGTAGGACTGGTCTACCTCCCCTTGGGGAACCGGGCCCTGGACCGTAGTAGGACTGGTCTACCTCCCCTTGGGGAACCGGGCCCTGGACCGTAGTAGGACTGGTCTACCTCCCCTTGGGGAACCGGGCCCTGGACCGTAGTAGGACTGGTCTACCTCCCCTTGGGGAACCGGGCCCTGGACCGTAGTAGGACTGGTCTACCTCCCCTTGGGGAACCGGGCCCTGGACCGTAGTAGGACTGGTCTACCCCCCCTTGGGGAACCGGGCCCTGGACCATAGTAGGACTGCTCTACCTCCCCTTGGGGAACCGGGCCCTGGACCATAGTAGGACTGGTCTACCTCCCCTTGGGGAACCGGGCCCTGGACCATAGTAGAACTGGTCTACCTCCCCTTGGAGAACCGGGCCCTGGACCGTAGTAGGACTGCTCTACCTCCCCTTGGGGAACCGGGCCCTGAACCATAGTAGTACTACTCTACCTCCCCTTGAAAAATCATTTCAATATCCAATATCTTTTGGTTTTACAAAACTGTGTTTAAATGTAACTTTCACTAGGTCGAGACTAAAGCGTCCCCCAGGTTCAGCCAGGTCAAAGTGCACAGGACAATTATCAATCAATCAAATGTATTTATAAAGCCTCTTTTACATCAGCAGATGTCACAAAGTGCTTATACAGAAACCCAACCTAAAACCCCAAACAGCAAGCAATGCAAGTGTTCATTACTGAACAGCCACACAATCATGGACATC
>NW_027261108.1:260000-285000 GCF_045791955.1 Oncorhynchus clarkii lewisi
AAGAACCGTGTGGTGAGGCAGAACCCTGGAGAGAGGAACTATCATATCTTCTATGCTCTGCTGGCCGGGGCAGACAAGAACCACAGAGGTACGTTCATTCATACAGAGAGTCCTTCACTGGAGTACAGTTATTGAAACACTTTTACAGAATCATTGGATTCTGGTGAAGGGAGGACGGCTCATAGTTATGGCTGGAAGGGAATACATGGAGCGGCATCACACACATGGAGACAATGTGTTTCTATGTCACACCAGCCTCCACTGAATCAACTAAAACACTTCGCTCAAGAAGCGGTACCAGACATTCCAAGCGGTACCGATGCACCAAGTCTAGAACCAACAGGACCGTCAACAGCTTCTACCTCCAAGGCATAAGACTGCTAAATAGCTAATCAAATGGCTACCCAGACAACCTGCATTGACCCACAGACTGGACTATACCCACAGACTGGACTATACCCACAGACTGGACTCTACCCACAGACTGGACTCTACCCACAGACTGGACTCTACCCACAGACTGGACTCTACCCACAGACTGGACTATACCCACAGACTGGACTCTACCCACAGACTGGACTCTACCCACAGACTGGACTCTACCCACAGACTGGACTATACCCACAGACTGTACTATACCCACAGACTGTACTATACCCACAGACTGGAGTCTACCCACAGACTGGACTATACCCACAGACTGTACTATACCCACAGACTGGAGTCTACCCACAGACTGTACTATACCCACAGACTGGACTATACCCACAGACTGGACTATACCCACAGACTGTACTATACCCACAGACTGGAGTCTACCCACAGACTGGACTATACCCACAGACTGGACTATACCCACAGACTGGACTCTACCCACAGACTGGACTATACCCACAGACTGGACTATACCCACAGACTGGACTCTACCCACAGACTGGACTCTACCCACAGACTGGACTCTACCCACAGACTGGACTCTACCCACAGACTGGACTATACCCACAGACTGGATTATACCCACAGACTGGACTCTACCCACAGACTGGATTCTACCCACAGACTGGACTCTACCCACAGACTGGATTCTACCCACAGACTAGACTCTACCCACAGACTGGATTCTACCCACAGACTGGACTCTACCCACAGACTGGAGTCTACCCACAGACTGGATTCTACCCACAGACTGTACTCTACCCACAGACTGGACTATACCCACAGACTGGACTCTACCCACAGACTGGACTCTACCCACAGACTGTACTCTACCCACAGACTGGACTCTACCCACATACTGGACTCTACCCACAGGCTGGACTCTACCCACAGACTGGACTATACCCACAGACTGGACTCTACCCACAGACTGTACTATACCCACAGACTGGACTCTACCCACAGACTGGACTCTACCCACAGACTGGACTCTACCCACACACTGGACTCTACCCACACACTGGACTCTACCCACAGACTGGACTCTACCCACAGACTGGACTATACCCACACGCTAGACTCTAACCACACACTCGACTCTACCCACACACTAGACTATACCCACACACTAGACTCTACCCACACACTGGACTCTAGCCACACACTAGACTATACCCACACACTAGACTCTACCCACACACTGGACTCTAGCCACACACTAGACTATACCCACACACTGGACTCTACCCACACACTGGACTCTAGCCACACACTAGACTATACCCACACACTAGACTCTACCCACACACTGGACTCTAGCCACACACTAGACTATACCCACACACTAGACTCTACCCACACACTGGACTCTAGCCACACACTAGACTATACCCACACACTAGACTCTACCCACACACTAGACTATACCCACACACTAGACTCTACCCACACACTGGACTATACCCACACACTAGACTATACCCACACACTAGACTCTACCCACACACTAGACTCTACCCACACACTGGACTATACCCACACACTAGACTATACCCACACACTAGACTGTACCCACACACTAGACTCTACCCACACACTAGACTATACCCACACACTAGACTCTACCCACACACTGGACTATACCCACACACTAGACTATACCCACACACTAGACTGTACCCACACACTAGACTCTCCCCCCACTAGACTGTACCCACACACTAGACTCTACCCACACACTAGACTATACCCACACACTAGACTCTACCCACACACTGGACTATACCCACACACTAGACTATACCCACACACTAGACTGTACCCACACACTAGACTCTCCCCCCACTAGACTGTACCCACACACTAGACTGTACCCACACACTAGACTATACCCACACACTAGACTCTACCCACACACTAGACTATACCCACACACTAGACTCTACCCACACACTAGACTGTACCCACACACTAGACTATACCCACACACTAGACTGTACCCACACACTAGACTCTCCCCCCACTAGACTGTACCCACACACTAGACTCTACCCACACACTGGACTATACCCACACACTAGACTATACCCACACACTAGACTGTACCCACACACTAGACTCTCCCCCCACTAGACTGTACCCACACACTAGACTCTACCCACACACTAGACTATACCCACACACTAGACTCTACCCACACACTAGACTGTACCCACACACTAGACTGTACCCACACACTAGACTGTACCCACACACTGGACACTGGACTCTCTGTTTTGTACGCTGCTGCTACTCGCTGTTTATTATCTATTCATAGTCACTTCACCTCTACCTACATGTACAAATTAACTTGTCTAACCTGTACCCCCGCACACTGACTCGGTGTACCCCCTGTATATAGCCTCCACACTGACTCGGTGTACCTCCTGTATATAGCCTCCACATTGACTCTGTACTGGTACCTCCTGTATATAGCCTCCACATTGACTCTGTACCGTAACACCCTGTATATAGCCTCCACATTGACTCTGTACCTTAATACCCTGTATATAGCCTCCACATTGACTCTGTACCGGTACCCTCTGTATATAGCCTCCACATTGACTCTGTACCGTAACACCCTGTATATAGTCTCCACATTGACTCGGTACCGTAACACCCTGTATATAGCCTCCACATTGACTCTGTACCGGTACCCTCAGTATATAGCCTCCACATTGACTCTGTACCGTAACACCCTGTATATAGCCTCCACATTGACTCTGTACCGGTACCCCCTGTATATAGCCTCCACATTGACTCTGTACCGTAATACCCTGTATATAGCCTCCACATTGACTCTGTACCGGTACCCCCTGTATATAGTCTCCACATTGACTCTGTACTGGTACCCCCTGTATATAGCCTCCACATGGACTCTGTACCGTAACACCCTGTATATAGCCTCCACATTGACTCTGTACCGTAACACCCTGTATATAGCCTCCACATTGACTCTGTACCGTAATACCCTGTATATAGCCTCCACATTGACTCTGTACCGTAATACCCTGTATATAGCCTCCACATTGACTCTGTACTGGTACCTCCTGTATATAGCCTCCACATTGACTCTGTACCTTAATACCCTGTATATAGCCTCCACATTGACTCTGTACCGGTACCCTCTGTATATAGCCTCCACATTGACTCTGTACCGTAACACCCTGTATATAGTCTCCACATTGACTCTGTACCGTAACACCGTACCGTAACACCCTGTATATAGCCTCCACATTGACTCTGTACCGGTACCCTCAGTATATAGCCTCCACATTGACTCTGTACCGTAACACCCTGTATATAGTCTCCACATTGACTCTGTACCGTAACACCCTGTATATAGCCTCCACATTGACTCTGTACCGGTACCCCCTGTATATAGCCTCCACATTGACTCTGTACCGTAATACCCTGTATATAGCCTCCACATTGACTCTGTACCGGTACCCCCTGTATATAGTCTCCACATTGACTCTGTACCGGTACCCCCTGTATATAGCCTCCACATGGACTCTGTACCGTAACACCCTGTATATAGCCTCCACATTGACTCTGTACCGTAACACCCTGTATATAGCCTCCACACGGACTCAGTACCGGTACCCCCTGTATATAGCCTCCACATTGACTCTGTACCGGTACCCCCTGTGTATAGCCTCCACATTGACTCTGTACTGGTACACCCTGTATATAGCCTCCACATTGACTCTGTACCGGAACCCCCTGTATATAGCCTCCACATGGACTCTGTACCGTAATACCCTGTATATAGCCTCCACATTGACTCTGTACCGGTACCCCCTGTATATAGCCTCCACATTTACTCTGTACCGGTACCCCCTGTATATAGCCTCCACATTGACTCTGTACCAGTACCACCTGTATATAGTCTCCACATTGACTCTGTACCGGTACCCCCTGTATATAGCCTCCACATTGACTCTGTACCAGTACCACCTGTATATAGTCTCCACATTGACTCTGTACCGGTACCCCCTGTATATAGCCTCCACATTGACTCTGCAACTCCCATACGGACTCGGGAGAGGCGAAGGTTGAGAGCCGTGCGTCCTCTGAAACACAACCCAGCCAAGCCGCGCTGCTTCTTGACACAATGCCCGCTAAACTCCGGATGCCAGCCGCACCAATGTGTCGGAGGAAACACTGTACACCTGGCGACCGTGTCAGCGTGCAATTGTGCGCCTGGCCCGCCACAGGAGTCGCTAGTGCGCGATGGGCGAAGAACATCCCTTCCGGCCAAACCCTCCACTAACCAGGACGATGCTGGTCCAATTGTGCGCCACCCCATGGGTCTCCCGGTCACGGCCGGGTGCGACAGAGCCTGGACTCAAACCCAGAATCTCTTGTGGCACAGCTAGCCCTTAGACTACAGCGCCACTCGGGAGGCCCGACAAATAACATTTTATTTGATATTTATGTACATACAGTTCTTTCAGAAAGTATTCATACCCCTTGACGTATTCCATATTTAGTTGAATTCAAAATGGATGACTTTTTATTTATTTTTACCCATCTATACACAATACCCCATAATGACAAAGTGAAGACATGTTTTTAGAAATCTTTGCAAATTAATTGAAAATTAAATACAGAAATATAAAATGTACATACTGTAAGTATTCACATCCCTAAGTCAATTCTTTGTTGAAGCACCTTTGGTACCAGGGCTCAGGCTAAGACAGTGAGCACTGAGGCTGTACCCTTACAGTTTTAGACAGTACCCAATAGCCTATTATCAAGGACTCAGGCTAAGACAGTGAACACTGAGGCTGTACCCTTACAGTTTTAGACAGTACCCAATAGCCTATTATCAAGGACTCAGGCTAAGACAGTGAACACTGAGGCTGTACCCTTACAGTTTTAGACAGTACCCAATAGCCTATTATCAGGACTCAGGCTAAGACAGTGAACACTGAGGCTGTACCCTTACAGTTTTAGACAGTACCCAATAGCCTATTATCAAGGACTCAGGCTAAGACAGTGAACACTGAGGCTGTACCCTTACAGTTTTAGACAGTACCCAATAGCCTATTATCAAGGACTCAGGCTAAGACAGTGAACACTGAGGCTGTACCCTTACAGTTTTAGACAGTACCCAATAGCCTATTATCAGGACTCAGGCTAAGACAGTGAACACTGAGGCTGTACCCTTACAGTTTTAGACAGTACCCAATAGCCTATTATCAAGGACTCAGGCTAAGACAGTGAACACTGAGGCTGTACCCTTACAGTTTTAGACAGTACCCAATAGCCTATTATCAGGACTCAGGCTAAGACAGTGAACACTGAGGCTGTACCCTTACAGTTTTAGACAGTACCCAATAGCCTATTATCAGGACTCAGGCTAAGACAGTGAACACTGAGGCTGTACACTTACAGTACAAGTCTCAGAGTTTATTATCGTTCAAGGGGAAAAAGGTAAGTCAAGGTCATAATCCAAATCAGAGTCAGGCAGGTACAGGACAGCGAGCAGGATCAGGGTCAGGACAGGACAGGCAGAAAGGTCAGAACTTAGAAGACTAACAAAAACTAGAGCACAGGAAACACGCTGGTAGGACTTGACGGAACAAGACCAACTGGCAACAGACAAACAGAAAACGCAGGTATAAATACACAGGATAATGAGGGGAGGTGGGAGACACCTGGTGGGGGTGAAGACATGCACAAAGACAGGTGAAACAGATCAGGGTGTGACATTTGGCAGTGATTACAGCTGTGAGTTCTTCTGGGTAAGTTTCTAAGAGCTTTCCGCACCTGGATTGTGCAACATTTGCCCATTATTCTTTTATAAATTCTTCAAGCTCTGTCAAGTTGGTTGTTGATCATTGCTAGACAACCCTTTTCAGGTCTCTGCCATAGATTTTCAAGTAGATTTAAGTCAAAACTGTAACTCAGCCACTCAGGAACATTCACTGTCTTCTTGGTAAGCAACTCCAGTGTAGATTTGTCCTTGTGTTTTGGGGTATTGTCCTGCTGAAAGGTCAATTAATCTTCCAGTGTCTGTTGAAATGCAGACTGAACCAGGTTTTCCTCTAGGATGTTGCCTGTGCTTATTAGTTCCATTCCATTACGTCTTTATCCTGAAAAACTCCCAAGTCCTTAACGATTACCCATACCATGATGCAGCCACCACTATGCATGAAGATATGGAGAGTGGTACTCAGTAATGTGTTGCATTGAATTTTCCCCAAACATACAGTAACACTTTGTATCAAGGAAAAATTTATGAGGAAAATGTATTTTTTTAATCAATTTTAGAATAAGGCTGTAATGCAACAAAATGTGGAAAAAGTCAAGGTTTCTGAATACTTTCCGAAGGCTCTGTACATAGTTTATGTCAGCAGGCTTTGTCTTTACCTGAAGTGTTACCTCACCTTCACTATCATTCATTAGAATAACCTCCCCTCCCCTCACCTTCACTATCATTCATTAGAATAACCTCCCCTCCCCTCACCTTCACTATCATTCATTAGAATAACCTCGCCTCCCCTCACCTCCTCATCATTGATTAGAATAACCTCCCCTCCCCTCCTCATCATTGATTAGAATAACCTCCCCTCCCCTCACCTCCTCATCATTCATTAGAATAACCTCCCCTCCCCTCACCTCCTCATCATTCATTAGAATAACCTCCCCTCCCCTCACCTCCTCATCATTCATTAGAATAACCTCCCCTCCCCTCACCTCCTCATCATTCATTAGAATAACCTCCCCTCCCCTCACCTCCTCATCATTCATTAGAATAACCTCCCCTCCCTTCACCTCCTCATCATTGATTAGAATAACCTCCCCTCCCCTCACCTCCTCATCATTCATTAGAATAACCTCGCCTCCCTTCACCTCCTCATCATTGATTAGAATAACCTCCCCTCCCCTCACCTTCACTATCATTCATTAGAATAACCTCCCCTCCCCTCACCTCCTCATCATTGATTAGAATAACCTCCCCTCCCTTCACCTCCTCATCATTCATTAGAATAACCTCCCCTCCCCTCACCTCCTCATCATTCATTAGAATAACCTCCCCTCCCCTCACCTCCTCATCATTCATTAGAATAACCTCCCCTCCCCTCACCTCCTCATCATTCATTAGAATAACCTCCCCTCCCCTCACCTCCTCATCATTCATTAGAATAACCTCCCCTCCCCTCACCTCCTCATCATTCATTAGAATAACCTCCCCTCCCTTCACCTCCTCATCATTGATTAGAATAACCTCCCCTCCCCTCACCTCCTCATCATTCATTAGAATAACCTCGCCTCCCTTCACCTCCTCATCATTGATTAGAATAACCTCCCCTCCCCTCACCTTCACTATCATTCATTAGAATAACCTCCCCTCCCCTCACCTCCTCATCATTCATTAGAATAACCTCCCCTCCCCTCACCTCCTCATCATTCATTAGAATAACCTCCCCTCCCTTCACCTCCTCATCATTGATTAGAATAACCTCCCCTCCCCTCACCTCCTCATCATTTCTTTGCCACATTTTTTTGCTGTATTACTGTAGTGCCTTGTTGCAAACAGGATGCATGGTTTGGAATATGTGTATTCTGTACAGGCTTCCTTTTCACTCTGTCAATTAGGTTAGTATTGTGGAGTAACTACAATGTTGTTGAGCCATCCTCAGTTTTATCCTATCACAGCTATTAAACTCTGTAACTGTTTTAAAGTCACCAATTGGCCTCATGGTGAAATCCCTGAATTGTTTCCTTCCTCTCCGGCAACTGAGTTAGGAAGGACGCCTGTATCTTTGTAGTGACTGGGTGTATTGATACACCATCCAAAGTGTAATTAATAACTTCACCATGCTCAAAGGGATATTCACTATCTGATTTTTTTTATACCCATCTACCAATAGGTGCCCTTCTTTGTGAGGCATTGGAAAACCTCCCTGGTCTGTGTGGTTGAGACTGTGTTTGAGGCTGAGGGAGCTTAAATATAATTATGTGTGGGGTACAGAGATGAGGTATTTCATGCAACTTATTATGTGACTTGTTAAGCTAGTTTTTACTCCTGACCTTATTTAGGCTTGTCATAACAAAGGTGTTAAATACATGACTCAAGACATTTCAGCTTTTCAGTTTTTATTTATTTGTAAAAATGTCTAAAAACATAATTTACTTTGACAATAATACATGTTTAAATCAGGCTGTAAAACAACAAAGTGCTGAATAAGTCAATGGGTGTGAATACTTACTGACCTTAATGACCTTTCACTCCTACACATCGACTCGGTACTAGTACTTCCTGTATATAACCATGTTATTTTCTACTTCCTGTGTATAGCCATGTTATTTTCTACTTCCTGTGTATAGCCATGTTATTTTTTACTTGTTATTGGTGTTTGTTATTCACTGTGTATTTATTCCTTGTCACTATTTCTGTTATTATTTGTATGTTTCTGATTCTTTAACTTTAACTCTGCATCGTAATTAAGCATTTCACTGTTAGTCTACACCTGTACGAAGCATGTCACAAATACAATTTGAATTGATTAAATACAGTGAGACTTTGTTTGTGTCTCTAGAAAATGTTCCTGAAGAAAATAACTGCCTAAGGTTATTTTATGTCTGTGTTCCAGAGTTGTACTTCCTGTCTGAGGGCCCAGAGTCATACCACTACCTGAGTCAGTCTGGCTGTGTGAAGGACAGGAGTCTAGATGACCTGCAGCTCTATGACAGTGTTATGGTGAGGCTGGTTGTACCTTCACAAGCTGCCACCAGAGGGCGGAATAACCCAGTAGAATAACTACAGTCCCACCAGATGTGTTGATCATGGGCCCTGCAGCATGTATTATCCTGTCTGTGTTCAGTAGAAGGAATCTCATAATCTCTCTGTCTCTGCTACTACCAGGAGGCTCTAAAGGTGATGCAGTTCAGTGAGGAGGAGATACGGGACGTCTTCAAGCTGCTGTCTGCTGTTCTCCTGATGGGGAACATAGAGTTCATGACCGCAGGAGGAGCACAAATCACATCCAAAGGAGGTGAGAGGGAGGAGAAGAGAGGGAGGGGAGATGGAAGGAGAGAAGGAAGAGAGGGAGGGAGGGAGGGAAGAGAGGGGAGGGGAAGGGAGGGAGGGAAGGAAGAGAGGGGAGGAAGAGAGGGGAGGGAAGGGAGGGGAGGGGTAGAGGAGAGGAAAGGAGGGGAGGGGAGGGGGGAGGGGAGGGAGGGAGGGAAGGAAGAGAGGGAGGGAGGGGGGGGAAGAGAGGGGAGGGGAGGGAGGGAAGGAAGAGAGGGGAGGGAGGGAGCGAGGGAGGGGAGGAAGGGAAGGAAGAGAGGGGAGGGAAGGGAGGGGAGGGGGTAGAGGAGAGGAAAGGAGGGGAGGGGAGGGGGGAGGGGAGGGAGGGAGGGAAGAGAGGGGAGGGAGGGAAGGAAGAGAGGGGAGGAAGAGAGGGGAGGGAAGGGAGGGGAGGGGGTAGAGGAGATGAAAGGAGGGGAGGGAGGGAGGGAGGAAGAGAGGGGAGCGAGGGAGGGGAGGAAGGGAAGGAAGAGAGGGGAGGGAAGGGAGGGGAGGGGGTAGAGGAGAGGAAAGGAGGGGAGGGGAGGGGGAGGGAAGGAGGAAGAGAGGAGGTGGGAGGTTATTCTAATGAATGATGAGGAGGTGAGGGGAGGGGAGGTTATTCTAATGAATGATAGTGAAGGTGAGGTAACACTTCAGGTAAAGATAAAGCCTGCTGACATAAACTATGTACAGGGCCTTCGGAAAGTATTCAGAAACCTTGACTTTTTCCACATTTTGTTACGTTACAGCCTTATTCTTTTTTTTTTTTTTTAATTACCCATTTTCCTCATCAATCTACACACAATACCCCCTAATACCCAATTTTAGAAATGTTATAAATACCTGATTTAAAAAGTATTCAGACCCGCTGCTATGAGACTTAAAATTGAGCTCAGGTGCATCCTGTTTCCATTGATCATCCCTGAGATGTTTCCACAACTTGGAGTCCACCTGTGGTAAATTCTATTGATTGGACATGATTTGGAGAGGCACACACCTGTCTATATAAGGTCCCACAGTTTACAGTGCATGTCAGAGCAAAAACCAAGACATGAGGTCAAAGGAAATGTCCGTAGAGCTCCGAGACGGGATTGTGTCGAGGCACAGGCCTCCATCATTCTTAAATGGAAGAAGTTTGGAACCACCAAGACTCTTCCTAGAGCTGGCCGCCCGCCAACCTGAGCAATTGGGGGAGAAGGGACTTGGTCAGAGAGGTGACCAAGGAGCCGATGGTCCCTCTGACAGCTCCAGAGTTCCTCATTGGAGATGGGAGAACCTTCCAGAAGGACAACCATCTCCATACCACCCTCCCTACCACCCCCATACCACCCCCATAACACCCTCCATACCACCCTCAGTAACATATCTGTCTGTCTCTCTCTCCAGTGGTCAGTAACATATCTGTCTGTCTCTAGTGGTTAGTAACATATCTGTCTGTCTCTCTCCAGTGGTCAGTAACATATCTGTCTCTCTCTAGTGGTTAGTAACACATCTGTCTGTCTCTAGTGGTTAGTAACATATCTGTCTGTCTCTCTAGTGGTTAGTAACATATCTGTCTCTCTCTCCAGTGGTTAGTAACATATCTGTCTGTCTCTCCAGTGGTTAGTAACATATCTGTCTGTCTCTCCAGTGGTTAGTAACATATCTGTCTGTCTCTCTAGTGGTTAGTAACATATCTGTCTGTCTCTAGTGGTCAGTAACATATATGTCTGTCTCTCTCTAGTGGTTAGTAACATATCTGTCTGTCTCTAGTGGTCAGTAACATATATGTCTGTCTCTAGTGGTCAGTAACATATATGTCTGTCTCTCTCTAGTGGTTAGTAACATATCTGTCTGTCTCTCTCTCCAGTGGTCAGTAACATATCTGTCTGTCTCTCTCCAGTGGTCAGTAACACATCTGTCTGTCTCTCTCCAGTGGTCTGTAACACATCTGTCTGTCTGTCTCTCCAGTGGTCAGTAACATATCTGTCTGTCTCTCTCCAGTGGTCAGTAACATATCTGTCTGTCTCTCTCCAGTGGTCAGTAATATATCTGTCTGTCTCTCTCCAGTGGTCAGTAACACATCTGTCTGTCTCTCTCTCCAGTGGTTAGTAACATATCTGTCTGTCTCTCCAGTGGTTAGTAACATATCTGTCTGTCTCTCCAGTGGTTAGTAACATATCTGTCTCTCTCTAGTGGTTAGTAACATATCTGTCTCTCTCTAGTGGTTAGTAACATATCTGTCTGTCTCTCTCTCTCCAGTGGTTAGTAACATATCTGTCTGTCTCTCCAGTGGTTAGTAACATATCTGTCTCTCTCTAGTGGTTAGTAACATATCTGTCTCTCTCTAGTGGTTAGTAACATATCTGTCTGTCTCTCTCTCTCCAGTGGTCAGTAACATATCTGTCTGTCTCTCTCCAGTGGTCAGTAACATATCTGTCTGTCTCTCTCCAGTGGTTAGTAACATATCTGTCTCTCTCTCCAGTGGTTAGTAACATATCTGTCTCTCTAGTGGTTAGTAACATATCTGTCTGTCTCTCTCCAGTGGTTAGTAACATATCTGTCTGTCTCTCTCCTGTGGTCAGTAACATATCTGTCTCTCTCTAGTGGTTAGTAACATATCTGTCTGTCTCTCCAGTGGTTAGTAACATATCTGTCTGTCTTTTTCTCCAGTGGTCAGAAACATATCTGCCTGTCTCTCCAGTGGTTAGTAACATATCTGTCTGTCTCTCTAGTGGTTAGTAACATATCTGTCTGTCTCTCTCTAGTGTTCAGTAACACATCTGTCTGTCTCTCTAGTGGTTAGTAACATATCTGTCTGTCTCTCTAGTGGTTAGTAACATATCTGTCTGTCTCTCCAGTGGTTAGTAACATATCTGCCTGTCTCTCCAGTGGTTAGTAACATATCTGTCTGTCTCCCCAGTGGTCAGTAACATATCTGTCTGTCTCTCTCTCCAGTGGTCAGTAACATATCTGTCTGTCTCCAGTGGTTAGTAACATATCTGTCTGTCTCTAGTGGTCAGTAACATATATGTCTGTCTCTCTCTAGTGGTTAGTAACATATCTGTCTGTCTCTCTCTCCAGTGGTCAGTAACATATCTGTCTGTCTCTCTTAACACATATGTCTGTCTCTCTCTCCAGTGGTCAGTAACATATCTGTCTGTCTCTCTCCAGTGGTCAGTAACATATCTGTCTGTCTCTCTCCAGTGGTCAGTAACACATCTGTCTGTCTCTCTCTCCAGTGGTCAGTAACATATCTGTCTGTCTCTCTCCAGTGGTCAGTAACATATCTGTCTGTCTGTCTCTCCAGTGGTTAGTAACATATCTGTCTGTCTCTCTAGTGGTTAGTAACATATCTGTCTGTCTCTCTAGTGGTTAGTAACATATCTGTCTGTCTCTCCAGTGGTCAGTAACATATCTGTCTGTCTCTCTCTCCAGTGGTCAGTAACATATCTGTCTGTCTCCAGTGGTTAGTAACATATCTGTCTGTCTCTAGTGGTCAGTAACATATATGTCTGTCTCTCTCTAGTGGTTAAAAACATATCTGTCTGTCTCTCTCTCCAGTGGTCAGTAACATATCTGTCTGTCTCTCTCCAGTGGTCAGTAACATATCTGTCTGTCTCTCTCCAGTGGTCAGTAACACATCTGTCTGTCTCTCTCCAGTGGTCAGTAACATATCTGTCTGTCTGTCTCTCCAGTGGTTAGTAACATATCTGTCTGTCTCTCTAGTGGTTAGTAACATATCTGTCTGTCTCTCTCTAGTGTTCAGTAACACATCTGTCTGTCTCCAGTGGTTAGTAACATATCTATCTGTCTCTCCAGTGGTTAGTAACATATCTGTCTGTCTCTCCAGTGGTTAGTAACATATCTGTCTGTCTCTAGTGGTCAGTAACATATATGTCTGTCTCTCTCTAGTGGTTAGTAACATATCTGTCTGTCTGTCTCTCCAGTGGTTAGTAACATATCTGTCTCTCTCCAGTGGTTAGTAACATATCTGTCTGTCTCTCTCCAGTGGTCAGTAACATATCTGTCTGTCTCTCCAGTGGTCAGTAACATATCTGTCTGTCTCTCTAGTGGTTAGTCACATATCTGTCTGTCTCTAGTGGTCAGTAACATATATGTCTGTCTCTCTCTAGTGGTTAGTAACATATCTGTCTGTCTCTAGTGGTCAGTAACATATATGTCTGTCTCTCTCTAGTGGTTAGTAACATATCTGTCTGCCTCTCTCTCCAGTGGTCAGTAACATATCTGTCTGTCTCTCTCTAGTGGTTAGTAACACATATGTCTGTCTCTCTCTCCAGTGGTCAGTAACATATCTGTCTCTCTCTCTCCAGTGGTCAGTAACATATCTGTCTGTCTCTCTCCAGTGGTCAGTAACACATCTGTCTGTCTCTCTCCAGTGGTCAGTAACATATCTGTCTGTCTCTCTCTCCAGTGGTTAGTAACATATATGTCTGTCTCTCCAGTGGTTAGTAACATATCTGTCTCTCTCCAGTGGTTAGTAACACATCTGTCTTTCTCTCTCTCCAGTGGTTAGTAACATATCTGTCTCTCTCTCCAGTGGTTAGTAACATATCTGTCTGTCTCTCTCCAGTGGTCAGTAACATATCTGTCTGTCTCTCTCTCCAGTGGTTAGTAACATATCTGTCTGTCTCTCCAGTGGTTAGTAACATATCTGTCTGTCTCTCTAGTGGTTAGTAACATATCTGTCTGTCTCTAGTGGTCAGTAACATATATGTCTGTCTCTCTCTAGTGGTTAGTAACATATCTGTCTGTCTCTCCAGTGGTTAGTAACATATCTGTCTGTCTCTCCAGTGGTTAGTAACATATCTGTCTGTCTCTCTAGTGGTTAGTAACATATCTGTCTGTCTCTAGTGGTCAGTAACATATATGTATTTCTCTCTCTAGTGGTTAGTAACATATATGTCTGTCTCTCTCTCCAGTGGTCAGTAACATATCTGTCTGTCTCTCTCTAGTTGTTAGTAACACATATGTCTGTCTCTCTCTCCAGTGGTCAGTAACATATCTGTCTGTCTCTCTCCAGTGGTCAGTAACACATCTGTCTGTCTCTCTCCAGTGGTCAGTAACATATCTGTCTGTCTCTCTAGTGGTTAGTAACATATCTGTCTGTCTCTCTAGTGGTTAGTAACATATCTGTCTGTCTCTCCAGTGGTCAGTAACATATCTGTCTGTCTCCAGTGGTTAGTAACATATCTGTCTGTCTCTCCAGTGGTTATTAACATATCTGTCTGTCTCTCTCCAGTGGTTAGTAACATATCTGTCTCTCTCTCCAGTGGTTAGTAACATATCTGTCTCTCTAGTGGTTAGTAACATATCTGTCTGTCTCTCTCCAGTGGTTAGTAACATATCTGTCTGTCTCTCTCCTGTGGTCAGTAACATATCTGTCTCTCTCTAGTGGTTAGTAACATATCTGTCTGTCTCTCCAGTGGTTAGTAACATATCTGTCTGTCTTTTTCTCCAGTGGTCAGAAACATATCGGCCTGTCTCTCCAGTGGTTAGTAACATATCTGTCTGTCTCTCTAGTGGTTAGTAACATATCTGTCTGTCTCTCTCTAGTGTTCAGTAACACATCTGTCTGTCTCTCTAGTGGTTAGTAACATATCTGTCTGTCTCTCTAGTGGTTAGTAACATATCTGTCTGTCTCTCCAGTGGTTAGTAACATATCTGTCTGTCTCTCTAGTGGTTAGTAACATATCTGTCTGTCTCTCTCTAGTGTTCAGTAACACATCTGTCTGTCTCTCTAGTGGTTAGTAACATATCTGTCTGTCTCCCCAGTGGTCAGTAACATATCTGTCTGTCTCTCTCTCCAGTGGTCAGTAACATATCTGTCTGTCTCCAGTGGTTAGTAACATATCTGTCTGTCTCTAGTGGTCAGTAACATATATGTCTGTCTCTCTCTAGTGGTTAGTAACATATCTGTCTGTCTCTCTCTCCAGTGGTCAGTAACATATCTGTCTGTCTCTCTCTAGTGGTTAGTAACACATATGTCTGTCTCTCTCTCCAGTGGTCAGTAACATATCTGTCTGTCTCTCTCCAGTGGTCAGTAACATATCTGTCTGTCTCTCTCCAGTGGTCAGTAACACATCTGTCTGTCTCTCTCTCCAGTGGTCAGTAACATATATGTCTGTCTCTCTCCAGTGGTCAGTAACATATCTGTCTGTCTCTCCAGTGGTTAGTAACATATCTGTCTGTCTCTCTAGTGGTTAGTAACATATCTGTCTGTCTCTCTAGTGGTTAGTAACATATCTGTCTGTCTCTCCAGTGGTCAGTAACATATCTGTCTGTCTCTCTCTCCAGTGGTCAGTAACATATCTGTCTGTCTCCAGTGGTTAGTAACATATCTGTCTGTCTCTCCAGTGGTTAGTAACATATCTGTCTGTCTCTAGTGGTCAGTAACATATATGTCTGTCTCTCTCTAGTGGTTAGTAACATATCTGTCTGTCTCTCTCTCCAGTGGTCAGTAACATATCTATCTGTCTCTCTCCAGTGGTCAGTAACATATCTGTCTGTCTCTCTCCAGTGGTCAGTAACACATCTGTCTGTCTCTCTCCAGTGGTCAGTAACATATCTGTCTGTCTGTCTCTCCAGTGGTTAGTAACATATCTGTCTGTCTCTCTAGTGGTTAGTAACATATCTGTCTGTCTCTCTCTAGTGTTCAGTAACACATCTGTCTGTCTCCAGTGGTTAGTAACATATCTATCTGTCTCTCCAGTGGTTAGTAACATATCTGTCTGTCTCTCCAGTGGTTAGTAACATATCTGTCTGTCTCTAGTGGTCAGTAACATATATGTCTGTCTCTCTCTAGTGGTTAGTAACATATCTGTCTGTCTGTCTCTCCAGTGGTTAGTAACATATCTGTCTCTCTCCAGTGGTTAGTAACATATCTGTCTGTCTCTCTCCAGTGGTCAGTAACATATCTGTCTGTCTCTCCAGTGGTCAGTAACATATCTGTCTGTCTCTCTAGTGGTTAGTCACATATCTGTCTGTCTCTAGTGGTCAGTAACATATATGTCTGTCTCTCTCTAGTGGTTAGTAACATATCTGTCTGTCTCTAGTGGTCAGTAACATATATGTCTGTCTCTCTCTAGTGGTTAGTAACATATCTGTCTGCCTCTCTCTCCAGTGGTCAGTAACATATCTGTCTGTCTCTCTCTAGTGGTTAGTAACACATATGTCTGTCTCTCTCTCCAGTGGTCAGTAACATATCTGTCTGTCTCTCTCCAGTGGTCAGTAACATATCTGTCTGTCTCTCTCCAGTGGTCAGTAACACATCTGTCTGTCTCTCTCCAGTGGTCAGTAACATATCTGTCTGTCTCTCTCCAGTGGTCAGTAACACATCTGTCTGTCTCTCTCCAGTGGTCAGTAACATATCTGTCTGTCTCTCTCTCCAGTGGTTAGTAACATATATGTCTGTCTCTCCAGTGGTTAGTAACATATCTGTCTCTCTCCAGTGGTTAGTAACACATCTGTCTTTCTCTCTCTCCAGTGGTTAGTAACATATCTGTCTCTCTCTCCAGTGGTTAGTAACATATCTGTCTGTCTCTCTCCAGTGGTCAGTAACATATCTGTCTGTCTCTCTCTCCAGTGGTTAGTAACATATCTGTCTGTCTCTCCAGTGGTTAGTAACATATCTGTCTGTCTCTCTAGTGGTTAGTAACATATCTGTCTGTCTCTAGTGGTCAGTAACATATATGTCTGTCTCTCTCTAGTGGTTAGTAACATATCTGTCTGTCTCTCTCCAGTGGTCAGTAACATATCTGTCTGTCTCTCTCCAGTGGTCAGTAACACATCTGTCTGTCTCTTTCCAGTGGTCAGTAACATATCTGTCTGTCTCTCTCTCCAGTGGTTAGTAACATATATGTCTGTCTCTCCAGTGGTTAGTAACATATCTGTCTCTCTCCAGTGGTTAGTAACACATCTGTCTTTCTCTCTCTCCAGTGGTTAGTAACATATCTGTCTCTCTCTCCAGTGGTTAGTAACATATCTGTCTGTCTCTCTCCAGTGGTCAGTAACATATCTGTCTGTCTCTCTAGTGGTTAGTAACATATCTGTCTGTCTCTAGTGGTCAGTAACATATATGTCTGTCTCTCTCTAGTGGTTAGTAACATATCTGTCTGTCTCTCCAGTGGTTAGTAACATATCTGTCTGTCTCTCCAGTGGTTAGTAACATATCTGTCTGTCTCTCTAGTGGTTAGTAACATATCTGTCTGTCTCTAGTGGTCAGTAACATATATGTATTTCTCTCTCTAGTGGTTAGTAACATATATGTCTGTCTCTCTCTCCAGTGGTCAGTAACATATCTGTCTGTCTCTCTCTAGTTGTTAGTAACACATATGTCTGTCTCTCTCTCCAGTGGTCAGTAACATATCTGTCTGTCTCTCTCCAGTGGTCAGTAACACATCTGTCTGTCTCTCTCCAGTGGTCAGTAACATATCTGTCTGTCTGTCTCTCCAGTGGTTAGTAACATATCTGTCTGTCTCTCTAGTGGTTAGTAACATATCTGTCTGTCTCTCTAGTGGTTAGTAACATATCTGTCTGTCTCTCCAGTGGTCAGTAACATATCTGTCTGTCTCTCTCTCCAGAGGTCAGTAACATATCTGTCTGTCTCCAGTGGTTAGTAACATATCTGTCTGTCTCTCCAGTGGTTAGTAACATATCTGTCTGTCTCTAGTGGTCAGTAACATATATGTCTGTCTCTCTCTAGTGGTTAGTAACATATCTGTCTGTCTCTCTCTCCAGTGGTCATTAACATATCTGTCTGTCTCTCTCCAGTGGTCAGTAACATATCTGTCTGTCTCTCTCCAGTGGTCAGTAACACATCTGTCTGTCTCTCTCCAGTGGTCAGTAACATATCTGTCTGTCTGTCTCTCCAGTGGTTAGTAACATATCTGTCTGTCTCTCTAGTGGTTAGTAACATATCTGTCTGTCTCTCTCTAGTGTTCAGTAACACATCTGTCTGTCTCCAGTGGTTAGTAACATATCTATATGTCTCTCCAGTGGTTAGTAACATATCTGTCTGTCTCTCCAGTGGTTAGTAACATATCTGTCTGTCTCTAGTGGTCAGTAACATATATGTCTGTCTCTCTCTAGTGGTTAGTAACATATCTGTCTGTCTGTCTCTCCAGTGGTTAGTAACATATCTGTCTCTCTCCAGTGGTTAGTAACATATCTGTCTCTCTCTCTCCAGTGGTCAGTAACATATCTGTCTGTCTCTCCAGTGGTCAGTAACATATCTGTCTGTCTCTCTAGTGGTTAGTAACATATCTGTCTCTCTCTAGTGGTTAGTAACATATCTGTCTGTCTCTAGTGGTCAGTAACATATATGTCTGTCTCTCTCTAGTGGTTAGTAACATATCTGTCTGCCTCTCTCTCCAGTGGTCAGTAACATATCTGTCTGTCTCTCTCTAGTGGTTAGTAACACATATGTCTGTCTCTCTCTCCAGTGGTCAGTAACATATATGTCTGTCTCTCTCCAGTGGTCAGTAACATATCTGTCTGTCTCTCCAGTGGTTAGTAACATATCTGTCTGTCTCTCTCCAGTGGTCAGTAACATATCTGTCTGTCTCTCTCCAGTGGTCAGTAACACATCTGTCTGTCTCTCTCCAGTGGTCAGTAACATATCTGTCTGTCTCTCTCTCCAGTGGTTAGTAACATATATGTCTGTCTCTCCAGTGGTTAGTAACATATCTGTCTCTCTCCAGTGGTTAGTAACACATCTGTCTTTCTCTCTCTCCAGTGGTTAGTAACATATCTGTCTCTCTCTCCAGTGGTTAGTAACATATATGTCTGTCTCTCTCCAGTGGTCAGTAACACATCTGTCTGTCTCTCTCCAGTGGTTAGTAACATATATGTCTGTCTCTCTAGTGGTTAGTAACATATCTGTCTGTCTCTAGTGGTCAGTAACATATATGTCTGTCTCTCTCTAGTGGTTAGTAACATATCTGTCTGTCTCTCCAGTGGTTAGTAACATATCTGTCTGTCTCTCCAGTGGTTAGTAACATATCTGTCTGTCTCTCTAGTGGTTAGTAACATATCTGTCTGTCTCTAGTGGTCAGTAACATATATGTATTTCTCTCTCTAGTGGTTAGTAACATATCTGTCTCTCTCTAGTGGTTAGTAACATATCTGTCTCCCTCTAGTGGTTAGTAACATATCTGTCTCCCTCTAGTGGTTAGTAACACATCTGTCTGTCTCTCTCTCCAGTGGATAGTAACATATCTGTCTCTCTCTCCAGTGTTTAGTGACATATCTGTCTGTCTCTCTCTCCAGTGGTTAGTAATATATCTGTCTCTCTCCAGTGGTTAGTAACATATCTGTCTGTCTCTCTCTCCAGTGGTTAGTAATATATCTTTCTCTCTCCAGTGGACAGTAACATATCTGTCTTTCTCTCTCTAGTGGTTAGTAACATATCTGTCTGTCTCTCTCTCCAGTGGTCAGTAACATATCTGTCTGTCTGTCTCTCCAGTGGTTAGTAACATATCTGTCTGTCTCTCTAGTGGTTAGTAACATATCTGTCTGTCTCTCTAGTGGTTAGTAACATATCTGTCTGTCTCTCCAGTGGTCAGTAACATATCTGTCTGTCTCTCTCTCCAGAGGTCAGTAACATATCTGTCTGTCTCCAGTGGTTAGTAACATATCTGTCTGTCTCTCCAGTGGTTAGTTTCATATCTGTCTGTCTCTAGTGGTCAGTAACATATATGTCTGTCTCTCTCTAGTGGTTAGTAACATATCTGTCTGTCTCTCTCTCCAGTGGTCATTAACATATCTGTCTGTCTCTCTCCAGTGGTCAGTAACATATCTGTCTGTCTCTCTCCAGTGGTCAGTAACACATCTGTCTGTCTCTCTCCAGTGGTCAGTAACATATCTGTCTGTCTGTCTCTCCAGTGGTTAGTAACATATCTGTCTGTCTCTCTAGTGGTTAGTAACATATCTGTCTGTCTCTCTCTAGTGTTCAGTAACACATCTGTCTGTCTCCAGTGGTTAGTAACATATCTATATGTCTCTCCAGTGGTTAGTAACATATCTGTCTGTCTCTCCAGTGGTTAGTAACATATCTGTCTGTCTCTAGTGGTCAGTAACATATATGTCTGTCTCTCTCTAGTGGTTAGTAACATATCTGTCTGTCTGTCTCTCCAGTGGTTAGTAACATATCTGTCTCTCTCCAGTGGTTAGTAACATATCTGTCTCTCTCTCTCCAGTGGTCAGTAACATATCTGTCTGTCTCTCCAGTGGTCAGTAACATATCTGTCTGTCTCTCTAGTGGTTAGTAACATATCTGTCTCTCTCTAGTGGTTAGTAACATATCTGTCTGTCTCTAGTGGTCAGTAACATATATGTCTGTCTCTCTCTAGTGGTTAGTAACATATCTGTCTGCCTCTCTCTCCAGTGGTCAGTAACATATCTGTCTGTCTCTCTCTAGTGGTTAGTAACACATATGTCTGTCTCTCTCTCCAGTGGTCAGTAACATATATGTCTGTCTCTCTCCAGTGGTCAGTAACATATCTGTCTGTCTCTCCAGTGGTTAGTAACATATCTGTCTGTCTCTCTCCAGTGGTCAGTAACATATCTGTCTGTCTCTCTCCAGTGGTCAGTAACACATCTGTCTGTCTCTCTCCAGTGGTCAGTAACATATCTGTCTGTCTCTCTCTCCAGTGGTTAGTAACATATATGTCTGTCTCTCCAGTGGTTAGTAACATATCTGTCTCTCTCCAGTGGTTAGTAACACATCTGTCTTTCTCTCTCTCCAGTGGTTAGTAACATATCTGTCTCTCTCTCCAGTGGTTAGTAACATATATGTCTGTCTCTCTCCAGTGGTCAGTAACACATCTGTCTGTCTCTCTCCAGTGGTTAGTAACATATATGTCTGTCTCTCTAGTGGTTAGTAACATATCTGTCTGTCTCTAGTGGTCAGTAACATATATGTCTGTCTCTCTCTAGTGGTTAGTAACATATCTGTCTGTCTCTCCAGTGGTTAGTAACATATCTGTCTGTCTCTCCAGTGGTTAGTAACATATCTGTCTGTCTCTCTAGTGGTTAGTAACATATCTGTCTGTCTCTAGTGGTCAGTAACATATATGTATTTCTCTCTCTAGTGGTTAGTAACATATCTGTCTCTCTCTAGTGGTTAGTAACATATCTGTCTCCCTCTAGTGGTTAGTAACATATCTGTCTCCCTCTAGTGGTTAGTAACACATCTGTCTGTCTCTCTCTCCAGTGGATAGTAACATATCTGTCTCTCTCTCCAGTGTTTAGTGACATATCTGTCTGTCTCTCTCTCCAGTGGTTAGTAATATATCTGTCTCTCTCCAGTGGTTAGTAACATATCTGTCTGTCTCTCTCTCCAGTGGTTAGTAATATATCTTTCTCTCTCCAGTGGACAGTAACATATCTGTCTTTCTCTCTCTAGTGGTTAGTAACATATCTGTCTGTCTCTCTCTCCAGTGGTCAGTAACATATCTGTCTCTCTCTCCAGTGGTTAGTAACATATCTGTCTGTCTCTCCAGTGGTTAGTAACATATCTGTCTCTCTCTAGTGGTTAGTAACATATCTGTCTGTCTCTCTCTAGTGGTTAGTAACACATCTGTCTGTCTCTCTCTCCAGTGGTTAGTAATATATCTGTCTGTCTCTCCAGTGGTTAGTAACATATATGTCTGTCTCTCTCCAGTGGTCAGTAACATATATGTCTGTTTCTCCAGTGGTTAGTAACATATCTGTCTGTCTCTAGTGGTTAGTAACATATCTGTCTGTCTCTCTCTCCAGTGGTTAGTAACATATCTGTCTGTCTCTCTCTCCAGTGTTTAGTAACATATCTGTCTCTCTCTAGTGGTTAGTAACACATCTGTCTTTCTCTCTCTCCAGTGGTTAGTAACATATCTGTCTCTCTCTCCAGTGGTTAGTAACATATCTGTCTGTCTCTCTCCAGTGGTCAGTAACATATCTGTCTGTCTCTCTCTCCAGTGGTTAGTAACATATCTGTCTTTCTCTCTCTAGTGGTTAGTAACATATCTGTCTGTCTCTCTCTCCAGTGGTCAGTAACATATCTGTCTGTCTCTCTCTAGTGGTTAGTAACACATCTGTCTGTCTCTCTCCAGTGGTCAGTAACATATATGTCTCTCTCTCCAGTGGTTAGTAACATATCTGTCTGTCTCTCTCTAGTGGTTAGTAACACATCTGTCTGTCTCTCTCTCCAGTGGTCAGTAACATATCTGTCTGTCTCTCTCCAGTGGTCAGTAACATATCTGTCTGTCTCTCTCCAGTGGTCAGTAACACATCTTTCTGTCTCTCTCTCCAGTGGTTAGTAACATATCTGTCTCTCTCTAGTGGTTAGTAACATATCTGTCTCCCTCTAGTGGTTAGTAACACATCTGTCTGTCTGTCTCTCCAGTGGTTAGTAACATATATGTCTGTCTCTCTCTCCAGTGGTTAGTAATATATCTGTCTCTCTCTCCAGTGGTTAGTAATATATCTGTCTGTCTCTCCAGTGGACAGTAACATATCTGTCTTTCTCTCTCCAGTGGTCAGTAACATATCTGTCTGTCTCTCTCTAGTGGTTAGTAACACATCGGTCTGTCTCTCTCTCCAGTGGTCAGTAACATATATGTCTGTCTCTCTCCAGTGGTCAGTAACATATCTGTCTGTCTCTCCAGTGGTTAGTAACATATCTGTCTGTCTCTAGTGGTTAGTAACATATCTGTCTGTCTCTCTCTCCAGTGGTTAGTAACATATCTGTCTGTCTCTCTCTCCAGTGGTTAGTAACATATCTGTCTCTCTAGTGGTTAGTAACATATCTGTCTGTCTCTCTCCAGTGGTTATTAACATATCTGTCTGTCTCTCTCCAGTGGTTATTAACATATCTGTCTGTCTCTCTCCAGTGGTTAGTAACATATCTGTCTCTCTCTCTCCAGTGGTTAGTAACATATCTCTCTCTCTCTAGTGGTTAGTAACATATCTGTCTCCCTCTAGTGGTTAGTAACACATCTGTCTGTCTCTCTCTCCAGTGTTTAGTAACATATCTGTCTGTCTCTCTCTCCAGTGGTTAGTAATATATCTTTCTGTCTCTCCAGTGGACAGTAACATATCTGTCTGTCTCTCTCTCCAGTGGTTAGTAACATATCTGTCTCTCTAGTGGTCAGTAACATATCTGTCTCTCTCCAGTGGTCAGTAACATATATGTCTGTCTCTCTAGTGGTTAGTAACATATCTGTCTGTCTCTCCAGTGGTTAGTAACATATCTGTCTGTCTCTCTCTCCAGTGGTTAGTAACATATCTGCCTGTCTCTCCAGTGGTTAGTAACATATCTCTCTCTCTCTAGTGGTTAGTAACATATCTGTCTGTCTCTCTCTAGTGGTTAGTAACATATCTGTCTGTCTCTCTCTCCAGTGGTCAGTAACATATCTGTCTGTCTCTCTCCAGTGGTCAGTAACATATCTGTCTGTCTCTCTCCAGTGGTCAGTAACACATCTGTCTGTCTCTCTCTCCAGTGGTTAGTAACATATCTGTCTCTCTCTAGTGGTTAGTAACATATCTGTCTCCCTCTAGTGGTTAGTAACACATCTGTCTGTCTCTCTCTCCAGTGGTTAGTAACATATATGTCTGTCTCTCTCTCCAGTGGTAATTAATATATCTGTCTCTCTCTCTAGTGGTTAGTAACATATCTGTCTGTCTCTCTCTCCAGTGGTTAGTAATATATCTGTCTGTCTCTCCAGTGGACAGTAACATATCTGTCTTTCTCTCTCCAGTGGTCAGTAACATATCTGTCTGTCTCTCTCTAGTGGTTAGGAACACATCGGTCTGTCTCTCTCTCCAGTGGTCAGTAACATATATGTCTGTCTCTCTCCAGTGGTCAGTAACATATCTGTCTGTCTCTCCAGTGGTTAGTAACATATCTGTCTGTCTCTAGTGGTTAGTAACATATCTGTCTGTCTCTCTCTCCAGTGGTTAGTAACATATCTGTCTGTCTCTCTCTCCAGTGGTTAGTAACATATCTGTCTCTCTAGTGGTTAGTAACATATCTGTCTGTCTCTCTCCAGTGGTTATTAACATATCTGTCTGTCTCTCTCCAGTGGTTATTAACATATCTGTCTGTCTCTCTCCAGTGGTTAGTAACATATCTGTCTCTCTCTCCAGTGGTTAGTAACATATCTCTCTCTCTCTAGTGGTTAGTAACATATCTGTCTCTCTCTCCAGTGGTTATTAACATATCTGTCTGTCTCTCTCCAGTGGTTAGTAACATATCTGTCTCTCTCTCCAGTGGTTAGTAACATATCTCTCTCTCTCTAGTGGTTAGTAACATATCTGTCTCTCTCTCCAGTGGTTAGTAACATATCTGTCTCTCTCTAGTGGTTAGTAACATATCTGTCTCTCTCTCCAGTGGTTAGTAACATATCTGTCTGTCTCTCTCTCCAGTGGTTAGTAACATATCTGTCTCTCTAGTGGTCAGTAACATATCTGTCTCTCTCCAGTGGTCAGTAACATATATGTCTGTCTCTCTAGTGGTTA